>NC_140071.1:46866311-46998811 GCF_964194135.1 Talpa europaea | reverse complement strand
GAACAATGGACAGGTTTCAGACCCAGATAGAGATGGGAATCGTACAACATGACAAATGTACTACCTGCCAGTGTTCACTTAAACATGGCAAATTTTATATTATATAACATGTTATATGCTAAATTTTGTATTATATATATGATGGCAAAATATATATTATATGAACCTAAATACATTATTTATGAAATGCAGAGTCCTTGGCTCCTTCCTCATGGATTCTGATTCAGGAAGTTTTGCGTGGAGCCCCAAAATATTTCATCCCAGAATTGCCCCAGGGAGTTCTGATGCAAGTGGCTCAATGACAATGAATTTAGAACATCAAGAGAACATAACCTGGGAGGTTAGGAAATTTACATTTTTGTTAGATAAAGGAAAATTTACTAAGTTGGCTAAGTTGGCTTCTGTGAACTCTCTAACCTGTGTGAAGAGAACACTTACAACTGAGTTGAGAAAAAAAAATTTTCTGCACCCAGACATCACTAGTTTTCAACATATTTTATCTTTTTAAAAAAACTTCTTGTGAAACTGGACATAGGAGCAAGTCCAGGGTTCTCCTGGGGTCATGCCAAGCACAGATGCTACTTTGAAAACAGCCTTTCTTAGCAAAGTCTGACATATCTGAAAAGAAAGTTCATGATAACACTACAAAGTATCCTCTTACATCTGTCTATACAATTCTGTAGGGTTGAGAGCTCTTGGCTGAGATTAGGCAAACACTGCTCATTTAGAAAATAGTCAGGTATGCTCACCAACACTTCAGATGGGCTGCAAACAGTGTGATTCAGTGGTTTATACCCTGAACCAATCTGAGCTCTAATTCCACTAACTCAGGGCGTGTGTCTGACAGTTATTTAACTTCTTGTTACTGATCGACCTTGCAGGAATGCAGGGAACCTGGACAGTAAATTCACAAGAATTATTTTAACATAAAGCAGTGCTATTTGGGGCTGACTCAGTAGGCAACTTACAGATACAGGCCTGAATGCTTGCTAGTCAGCAAGGACAAGTCTTGGCTCTCTCTCTTATTAGATGTGGAACTGCAACTAGTGAGGCCCTAAACCCAATGCAAATCTAGGGAAGTAGTATTTTTTAATTTTAAGAAAAAGTCTTTTCCTCAAAAAATCAAAAATAAAATTACCATATGACCCAGCAACTCTGCCTCTGGATATATATACAAAAGAAGAGAAAGTAGAGTCTCAAAGAGCTATTTGCACATCCATGTCCACAGCAGCATTATTCACAATAGCCAAGAGGTAGAAGTAGCACAAGTGTCCACCAGCAGATGAACAGATAAGCAAAATGTTGTATATACAATGATAAAATATTATTGAGCCTTAAAAGGAAGGAAATTTGTACACAGGAACTTTGAGGACATTATGTTAAGTGAAATAAACTAGTCACAAAAGACAAATACTGTAGGATTCCACTTACATGAACTACCTAGAGTAGTCAAATTCACAGAAAGAGAAAGTCTAACTGTGGTTGTCAGGACTGGAAGGAAGATGCATTGGGGAGTTGTTTTAGTGTAGAGTTTCAGTTTTGCGAGATGAAAAAATTCTGGAGATTTGTTGTACAACAAGGTGAATGAAGCTACTACTACTGTACATTTAAAAATGATTAAGATGATAAATTTTGCATTATATGTATCTTGCCACAAGTTAAAAAATTAAAAGAAGACCTTTCTCCTTCCTTCCCTCCTACTTTTCTTCCTCCCCTCCTTCCCTCCCTCCCTATCAACAAATAAAATAAGAATAAAATATTTGTAGGTAAAAGATTGCAGCAATATGTGAACAATAACCTCCTGCATAGCTACGTTGCCATTTTACCAGAGCTTTATCTGTGGATTTTCATATATACTCATTCACACATGCACACACACACACAAGCACATACACACACACACACATGAATATTTCAATTTAAATGGTTCTTAACTTTACCCATTGCTCTGGGTCTGGCTTTGTTGCTTGAAGAGACTTTTAAGGTTATTTCTACATTACAGGATTTATTCATCAGAATAAAAGAGGCCCCTTTAGCCTAACTGCTGACTCCACCATGCCAGTGCATCCTGGGGCACCAACAGCTTCTGAAGGCAACTGCTGTCCACAGGTAGAAAGAAGACAATGGCTGCTGCCACCAGACCTCTCACGGCTGAGCTGAAACTTCAGAGCCTGCTCACTCAGCAGCATGGCACCATCTCCGCCAGAGTCAGATAATTGGCAGCAGAAGGGTTTTCTATTGGAAGCTACCCATTTCCATCAGTGCAGTGGGCTCTAGCACAAAACTGCGTCTACCACCACATGGGGTGCTGGAGACTTAGGGAAATGGTAATTACAGAAAGGGAACAACTGGGAGGCAAAAGGCAAGTCATATCTGAGAGGAATTACAGATAGGCTTTACTACCTTTATAAAATATGAACAACTGTATTGATTTGAGAAAAAACCCTCACCCTTTTAGCCTTTTCTAAATTGAGATGATAGCACTGTTATGCATTAAGAGATGTTATCAGTCCCAAAGAGCAAGTATGGTCTTATAGCAACTAATATCTGCTAAAATGCACCTGACTGCATTGGAAATGTTGCAGCAGATTGGTATAGCTGGGAATAATGAACCGCTGCACCCCATTGAAATGTAATTACACAGCCCTCTTGTTCTTAAACCTATAAGGTGAAAGAAAGATGAATAGTGAAAGTAAAAACCGCTGACCCTTCAAACTTTAATTTACGTTATGCATTTGCTCGCCCTTCTGATAGGTTTTAGAAAGGTCATAATTTAGGGTATTTTGCAGTTGATAAATGATCTGTATGTTTGTGTTCACATGCACCGATTGATTTGTTATAGCCAAAATATTGTTTCTATAACAACCCAAGAGCCCTTAACTAGACAAACGGCAAACCGGAATCCAAGGGAAATGTGGGCCTGCCCAGAGGGGCTGGCCTTTGACCAGAGTCTCTGGGGTGATGGCGGGGAGAGCATGGGTGAAGATGCAGGGGCAAAATTGTGGAAGGAGAAGGTTGTGGCTGAAGCAGATGAAGCAGTGGCTTTGGTTCTTGGAAGGCCCGTGGTCACGGTCTCTTCGAACCCTCTCAACCCGGCATGGGTGGCTTCCACTGCAGCCGAAGCAAGTCTTGTCAAGACTTTCAAGTTGAGCTCCCTTTGGTGTAGAGTAAGCCAGCCGGGTTGTTAGGGCAATTTTCCCGCCTTTCCAGCCTTGGAAGAGGCTCCTGTTTCCGGGCCCAGTTGATGCATTATGCATCAGGGCTGCCTGCAACTGACAGCCCCTCAGCCAACGTCGACTTGAAAAGCAATGGTGCTAATCAAAGCCGACACATTTGAATGTCCAGACACACACACAGAGAAATTTACTAATCAAAAAGTGTATTTCCTAGGGCTGTCTCCAGAGAAATCCGCGGGAAGAAATTGGAATAATTTATTAGCTTACAAGTTTTCGTTGACAGTTAGCCCAAAGCTATTTATCTCTGTAATAGAGAACGTCTCCAATGTGGCAAAATTGACCAAATCAAACAGCTTTGATCAGAAAATGAATCTGGCAAGCCTGCCTGTCGGAGGGTCCCAGGAGAAAGGGGGGAAACAAACAAAAAGATTTAACAAGTGGTCAATAGGAGAAAGAGAGCAAGAGAAAGGATTTGGAAGAAGAAAAGAGCAATGGAGAAGCCAACAGAAAAGGAATTTTGCAAAGCCACAGCTCCGACTCGGGAATGAATTTTGAAGAAATAAATGATGTTTCACATCATAACATTTAACATGGTGCTTTTGCATTGTCTGAGCCCTGCAGCCCAAACTGAGATGTGATTTTTATGATAACAAGATGATGACAAACTACAGGGGGAGGGTGTTTGCTCTGCTGCTGGTGGTGAGGAAATGGGCACAGGAAAACCCAGAGAAAGGCTTTTGAGCTCCTGGCCCTTTTGCAGCAGCACTGGCCCGCTTCTGACTCAGGGAGCACATGGTGCTTGCCCAGCAAGGACCAAGTTAGCTCACGGATACCATACTGTAATCTCTTGTGAGTCCAAAGGTAGGACCCGCTCCAGGTTCCTCTACTCCTCTGATGGACAGTGCCAGGGAGATCACAGTGGGAAGCACTCATGTGGCAGGAAAGTGCACCACTGCTTTCTATCTTAATTATCTTCTAAAATATATATACACTTCAATCAGTGGACATCATTTAATACAGTTTTGAAGTTCAGAGGTAGAAAGAATAATTACAAAATAGGGGGAAAACCTCAAATCATCAGAGACTACTTTAGATATTAAAATGCAACCTCTCTAACACATAGGTGGACTACCAATCCCAGGTATCTTCTGCCACAGGCAATGCTCCACTGCTAACACCCAAGTGCATTTATTGGTAAGTGGGTTGCTGTATTCAATTGCCAATATATTTATCCCTAAAATAAGTGCTGAAAAGCTGTCATCAACATTGCCATTCACTTTATTCTAGAGAGAAGTTTATATGAGCTCTTTGTGTTGAATACATTAGCAAATCAAAGTGAAAAGTTGGCAAAGTATTTGTGAATAAAGAAAAATACAAAAATATGGAGAAATGCTTCTGCCATAGTACCATCTGGGTTGGAAATGTTTAATGAAGAAATTGTTTGATGAAGACTTGAGTGTGTCAAGTGACCTGCAAGGGAATTTTGAACTCTGAAGTCTGAGAACCCAGTGGGACTTTCCCAGTGATCCCTGTCTTGGGGACACATTCTCCTTCCTCTGTAGCCATCTGGATTACTGGCCTGGATTACTATACCTGCAAAACAGGAGTTGAGGTAGGACTCAAAAGAGACAATGACCAAGAAATACCTTCTAAGATAATTCAAGTGCTATGCAAATGCTAAGGGGTAGCACTATTGTTTTGTCTGGGGCTGGGGGAAAGGTGGTCAGCAATTTGCTTGATCTACCAAGCCCAACCTAACTGATGATCCTATATGAGGAAAACAAGCTGCACACTCTGAGAGCTAGTCTCTATCCATGATTCTGGGTGTTTTCCTTAATAAGAGACATTGTGCATTTTTTTCTCTTCCTCCAGAGAAATTAGTTACTGCCTCCTACGAGTGGCAAGCCAAATACTCTACTTCTGTAGGCTGTCCCCTTCAAGCCGTGGGCCCTTCCTCAGAGAGCTGGGGGAAAAGGTATATAGTTGGCTTTAAATCCTTTTGGACTCCCAATTCAGGTTAAGTCCCCATGTCTGATCCATATGTCTGTGTATTCTTGGAGCTATAACCCCTGGCTAATTGAGTGCTAAAGGTGGATCAGCAATTTTGCTTGATCAACCAAATCCAACTTAATCTGCTCTGTAAAAGGATTTAGTGGATAGTATCTGAAAGTTAAAGTATTTCCAAACCATTCAAACAAAGACTATTAACTTGGTTTTGTTGCTGTTTTAAGGAGTGTGAGGAAAAACATTTTGGGCAGTCAGAGGTTTGTTTCCCAGACGACAAATAAGACAGTTTCATTTTATTTGACTAAAATTAGCAGTCTGTATTGTGTAGGATAATGGGTTAGCTTGGGTATTCAGGTACTCTTGTGAATGCACCTGAATTATCTCTTCTTTACAAGAATCACATTTTAATACCCATCCTGATGTTGTGATAGCCACAAACCACCAATTTGTCCAGTGTCTCACAGTTTCCTTTGTAGCTGCTCTTGGAAGCAATCACACCTCTGATCCATGACGGATGCTCTCCCTGGGAGTGGGACTGGCACATCCAGAAGGCCCTCTGCCCACATTTTGCCTAGTTGGGACTTCTGCCGTACTGGTGTGTGCTCTTCTCTTTGGCAACACAGAACAGCAAAGAACTTCTGCTCAATGACATTGCTGTGTGATGTGCTAGGAAACTGCCAGGAAATTCCTACTAAGAATCATGTCCAAATGAGTTAAAGGAGCTTGAGGTTTTTCTTCCTCCACTTTGCAGTGTTTTAACATGTGTAAAGCCACTGGATTTCCAAATTAGGAGACCAATTTAAATGGTTCCTAGTCTGAATTTACTTTTCTCTCTTGTATAACTGACAAAGTGTCTAATATTGGAGGTGCAAAATGAAGGCTTCAGGAGTTCAAAAGGAAAAGACTTCAGTTCTATTTTGAGAGATATTCCTGAAATCCGGGCCTTGTAATTCTCTCAAATCTTTACCAAAGCAGGAAATGAAGTGTTTTAGGAACCAAATACTCAAACTAACAATGCAGGAACTTCCATCTTGAATCTTGAACATCTGGGAATGTTTTTCTTGAAAAACTTCCCTAATGCTATTTAATGTACAGATAAGGAAGGTTTAAGTGGAAGAGAGCCAGACATTGATTTGAGAAACTTCTCCTTTGAAAACATTACATTTTTTTACAATTAAACATTTGTTTCCCATAAATTCATTTCAGAAGAGTACTTTGCAGTTACAAAGTCTTACTTTCACCTGAAACAGGAGGAGAAAGAACTTAAACATTGTTGTCAGACTAGGATTTTGACTGTGGCTTCTGCTTCCCAGTAGCTGTGAGCTTGAATATGTCGTTTCACCTCTTGGAGCTCCCAACTCATTGGTGAGATTAACAGTGATGCCAGTGTCTCAACACTGTTCAAAGGCTGTGATGAAATTTGTATGATAATGTGTTTAATACAGAACCTAACATGGAGACGATGTTTAACAAAAGGGTTAGGTATCATTACCCTCATTTTACAGATGATCTAGTGGACTTGCACCCCCCAGAGGCCATCCTCCTATTCCAAATGAAGCCTAAGACTTGCCCAACCTCAGGCAGTTGTTAAGTCATGTCTTTCTTGGTAGATCTCAAAATCTCCTCAGTCCAGAAACAATTCTAAGTGCCTGCTACTATCACAGATATCTGACTTTTCTCTCTTTGTATGCCTCAACTTCCCATTTACATCCAGAGCTTCAGATGATTGTGATTTCAATGAGCTAGCACAAGACAAAAGTGTTTTCCCTTCCCACCAAATCTATGTTTCCTATAGGGGATAGGGTAGGGGGTGCATGGGAGGCAGAAGAAAAAAAGTATGCCCCCGGCATGATTCATCATTCTCTAAGGCATGAGATTTGATTACTAGTCTTTAACATGCATAACAGCAAACTGAATTATCAGCCACTGAATTATCTAGCCCCCTTTGAAATTCATCTAAAATGTTAGGCTCTTTGACCCCTAGAGGTAAGTAATGCCACAGACTGACTTCATGCTACTTAATGCTGCTGCTGCTGCCTCTACAGCAACAAAGCCTTTCTTGAAATATAACACATAAGAACAAAAATATGTGTCTGATTTCTGGGGGTAAATATTATATTTCATAGAAGCACCTGCTTATATTATGAAACAACTAGATTGCAAAGATTCTCCAGTCTCTCACATAAACCTTGTTAGTCTTCCACACCTATAATATCTACTCTGTTATGCTTGGCATCCTGGGGTCTCTGTTTTAAAAAGGACATTTAAAAAAATTAAAAAGAAACAACCCTCAACTATCACTAGTGAAAATGGTTATTACCTTACATATCTTTTCCAACTTTTACCATACTTGCTAGTAGACCAGAAAGAAATCCAACTTCTTTCAGGCTTTATGTTCATTGTCCAAAGGTCTGATCATTCTCTAACTTCTGGCTGGTGGGGAGCTTGGAGGCAGCATCTGAAACCATTCAGTGGTGGAGAGTGATTTAGATGTTACAAAGCAGGAGCCACCCCTGGACTCTTTTCTCTGGAAGTTCAACCACCCACCTTCACTCTGCCTCTTTAAATACCCATCAGTGTTAAAACCCATATTTAACATAATATCTTTCAAATTCCTGACAAGGAGCCACTTTGAACAGCCTTGCTCCCTCTGCTCCTCTTCTGGGCCAGATGGGCCTAGGCTTGTTCTTGGGGCGTCTTTCTTCCTGGTTGTTCCACTACACCTGGCATTGGGCTTTTGGCCTCGCATGAAACCATTTCAAAACACTCTCTCTTTATAATGTAAGCTTTTCTTGTGCTGAAACCTTGCTTTTCATTTGCTCTATACAGTACTTGTCACATTGCATAATATAAGCTACACAATGGTGGCATAGAAGGAAACAATAACTGAACATAAGCATCTACTGTGGAACCACTAATGAGCAGTCTGCCTTTTGAGAGCTACTTGCAAACTAAAATATAGATGAATATAAAGGGCAAGGCTAAGGAAAAGTCAATAGAGACTCCCAATGTTAATACTTAACCTCTATCTCCGTCAACTCATTAGATTTTTGAGCTGTAATACTAGAACCTTCTCTATTCACCTAGGGCCAAGTGTCTTGTCACAGTCCTGGCAAAAAAATAAGAATTACTTTTCTCCATGCTGATTTAAGATAAAAACTTAGAAGTCGTAAATTTTGCATACATTTTGCAAATACCAAAAATACATTAAAATTGTTATAGTTACACAAAATCAGCATGGTTACATAAATGTGTTATGAAAAGAAGCAATTTGTTGTAACCGATTTTTTTAATTATGCAAATATAATATCTATGGTTTATACTGCTCCTGCCATTTTGAATAGATTCTATTTTTTGTATATTATGTTCTATTTTTCAGCCTGTAAGTTAATGAGTAAGTGCTAGTACATGATAAATCAAATCTTATACTTGTGTACAATGACTATAATCAACATATACAGTCATTCACACAATATTTCTCAAATATATATATATATAATGATATATACTAGTTGAGAAACTGATTAAAGACTGAGAGTAATTAATAATTTTAGAATGATTATGCTAAATAAACAATGTGGGTTAGCAAGAAAGCTGCATAATTTTACTTCCTAAAGATGGAAAGGATATGTAAAGGGTAAATAGGTTCCTGGAAAATCAAGTGAGGGCATTGGGAATACTTCGCTGTATGAGTCCAGGCAAGTTCATTCTATCTTTGGACCTCAGTTTCCTCATCTGTAAAATTTGAGGTGAAACTGGAAAATTCTGGGTCTGCCAGCTCCAATATCCTGGGGTATGCGGCTCCTCAAACTACAGTAGAGCAGATCTGCAAACTGTCCTGCTTTTGGAAGACTCTGCTCAGCAGGAGCAGATGTATGCTGATTATTCCCTGAGGGAGGCAAGTGATGAGGACCTTTCCCAGAAGAGGTTCCTAGCGTATTTTCATATAATTCTTAGGGCAACCTTTTCTTACCTTGGTTCATTCTCTCTGAGGGACTTTATCTAACTTCAGGACAGATGGCATCCCTCACTTTTGCTAATTCTAAATCCTAGCAATTTACCCTCTCTCTAACTTTAAGTTGTTTGATGGAGTTGACTAATTTTCTTTCTAAATTCATATGCTCTCATTTATCTATTTCCCTAGGATCTCTGTTTCTCTCTCATATTCAGATTGAGTTACTCAATCAATTTTACTATCATCTGTTCCTCGTTGCTTAAATCCTAAATTTTATCATCAGAGTATTTTGGGGAGATAATATGTTACAAATTTTATTTTAAAGTAATTTTAATTAACATCATAATATGTTCATAATTGCAGTTTTCATAAAGTTTTTTAAATTTATGCAACCCCTGTCAAAAGCAGAGTTTGCACCTAAACACTTATCACTGGACTTTTTCCAAAATATAATATGGTGGACTTCTCACCTTAGCGAGTCATGTTTTGTACCAGTTTTTTTTTTCTTTTTTTATGAAGCTAGGAGAAAGAACATGGATACATTTTGACATTTTCTAAAAATATTTCAAATAATACCATACAGAAGAAGATGCTTATAGTTTCTGTAGTAATTTGTACTCAATGTATGATATTGAGAAACAAGTTTTTAGAATTATATTACGTAATTAAATATTACATGTTAATATATAGATCCCTGTCATGTTTGTTTAGTATATTAAAACCACAGCCTTTATTTTTAACTAGACACCAAAATCATAGGTTAAAGTTTCTTACAACACATACCTTTTGGATAGATAACTTCAGCTAGCCTAAGCAGTCTAAGAGCTTATTTGTTTCTGCAGATGTTGATGTGGCCTCTCAAAAAAGCATGAACATCTTTATGTTGCAGAATACACTTCCTCACATTGATTTGGCTCAAGACAAATTTACAAGAAAATATTAAGCCAGTCAAAAAATTGCTTAAAACAACATCACTAATCATCAGGGAAATGCAAATGTAGCCCTCAATGACATACCACCTTACATCTATTAGAATGGCTATTATAAAAAAAGAAATAACAAGTGTTGGTGAATATGTGGAGAAAAGCGAATCCTTATGCACTATTGGTGGGAATGTAAATTGATGTTGACACTATGGAAAACAGTATGGAGATTCCTCTAAAAATTGAAGATAGAACTACCATGTGTTCCAGTTAAATCTGCTTCTGGATATTTATCCAAAGAAAACAAAAACATTAACTCAAAAAGATGTCTGCACCCCAATACTGCACTGTATTATTATTTATAATAGCCAAGGAAACAACCTAAGTGTCTATCAATGGATGAATGGATAATGGTATGTGTATATATATATATATATATATATATATATATGTAATGGGACATTATTTAGCCATTAAAAAAGGGAAATCTTGCTTGTATCAACTTGGATGAGCCTTGAGGGCATTATGCTAAATGAAATAAGTGACACAGAGAAAGACAAATACTGTATGATCTAACTTATTTGTGGAATCAAAGAAACAAAAACAATCAAACAAAGCCAAGTTAGCAGATATGGAGAACAGATTGGTGGTTGCCAAAAGTTAGGGGCTGGTGGTGAATGATGGGTAAAGACAGTCAAAGATGTAATTCCCAGTTATAAAGTAAAAAAAAAAAAAATGTAGGGATCTAGTGTTCAGCATGGCATATTTGTAGTGCATATTTGGAAATTGCTAAGAGGTAAATCTTAAAATTTCATATCATAAGAAAATAATGAAACTCTGTATGATGATGATGTTAATTGGATTTATTATAACAATCATTTGTAATATTTACAAATATCATTATGTTGTATACCCCAAATTTATATGTTATATGTCAACTATGCCTCAATAAAAAATGCTTAATATATTTGTAAATCAACTTAACCAGTCAAATGAGCTAAAAATCATTAAACCAGGGCCTCCCTGGTGGCACTGGTTCCCTCTCTCAGTGGTATCAAGCTATTGCCAACCACTGCAGCACAAGTTTGATCCCCAGCCAGAGAGCTGACCTATATGGTGCAGCGGACCTCTCCTGTCTTGCCTGCTGCTCCCCTCAGCAGTGTATTTCAGTACATCTGCCTGTCCTGCTCCCCACTATGTCTCTGGTGAAGCCTCTCACTCCTGTACCTCTGGCCTAGGCCCCAGCTCTTGTGTGCATAAATAAATAAAAATAAATCTTTTAAAAAAATCATTAAACCAGTTCAGGTTCACGCTGTGGACAGTCTGTTGAAGTGCCAGTAGAAGTGAAGGTGCCCATCAGGGTCCAGCATAACCCTTCAAATAACAACAGAGCTTGGTTCTGCTTTTGGAACAAGCAGAGACTGAGCTGCTTTACTGGACACAGGAACCGATCTTTAATTTCCCTAGTAGAAATAGCATTTGGAAACCAGAGTATGGCCCTACCCCAGCCAGGTCCAGGGCACACACCATCAGGCCTGAGGCCTGCCAAGGGGCGCCTTTTGACTCACAGGAGTGGGTTGCTAAGAAGAGGTGTTCTGAATCAACATCTCTGCTTGATGGATATTTTCCAAACAAATGCTCTTTTCTCTTGTCCAGCCATCACCCTACATCCGTTCTATATATTTTTGAACAATCGCACCTGTTGACATTTTCCTATCACAAGAAAAGCTCTGAAAGATGAGAGGAGAACCCATTGAATTTATTTGTGCTTTTGGTTATTTCGCAGAGAAAAGTGGTATTGCAGCAATCTATTAAAAACACACACTATATGAAAGCTAAAAGTCTGTCACATAAAAGCACCACCTGTAGCTACTCTTTTGAAAAGAAAGTCCTTGGCAAACAATGGCCTGAGTGAGCCAGTTTAATAAAGCAGGAGTCAAGATCACTGAGACATAAATTAAGCATTCATCCTTGAGTAGCAGCCAAGCAGCCAAAGCCCCCATAATCCCAATTAATCCCATTTTGTGTGGTCGTCCTTGGGCCAAGGGCAGAGGGGAAGAGAATTTGCACAAGTTGGTTCCGCATCAGCTCTTTACCTTTTCAGGGGGTGGGTCCGTAATAAAGAAGTGCACCTATGCTGGTGTTCCTGTCCTGACGTTGTGGCAATCAGAGTCCTCCCCCACTGGCTTCTGCGATCTGTCAGCAAGAACTTACTTCAAGGACATCCTACACTTCCAGAGAGTTAGACGCTTGGGCTCCTTTGGAGACAGACGTGACAACATTACCCTGTTTCATTCTCCTTTGTTTGTACAATTGAATTGACTTCCCATAGCCTACTCCTGCAGTCACAAGGAGCAAATAAACCTCTGCAATCCCCTGAAACTGACTCTGCTTTGTGGGAAAAGTTGACTAGGGATGGGAAATTTTCCTCCAGAGAGCAGTCAACCTAGTGGGGGCTCTGCTTACCTCTATTGGTCTATGAGGGGAGGAAACTCGGTCTATCTTTCCTTTTGATGCAGATTCTCTGTGCTGAGGCCTGCAGGGCCCCATCCCATTTTAACAGAAGCCAGCTCAGAGGACTGTGGAAAGCAGAGATCACTGTCTGGCTGACCACCAAAAGTCATTACCCCTTCTTGGGACACACAAGTAGTCCCTGTCTTCCAGATTTCATTGCAGGGATACGGCTGGGGAGGGTGAAGATGACATGACTAGGCTCACCCCAGTAGAACATGAGCACGAGTAGTCTGTACCACTTCTTGCTCTGGCTCCTAAGATACTCTGGCCATAGTCTTCCATGCTCTTTCCCCCTTTTTGTAGGTACTTCCACCATATTCTCCTGAAAATCACATTATTAAGATGGCTAAATCACCATTAGTCTGAATCCCAAAATGACTGTATGGAGCAGAGCCATACCTTCCCTTGTCTCTTCTTCCCTTACTGTATTATTTGGTGAACAAGAAAAAACAGCCATTGTTTTGAACAATTGCATGTTTGGGTCTACTTGCTATTACAACCTAATTCATTAACATTCACTAAGGCTCTACCTCTAGAATGCAGATTTTCTCTGGCCACAGGTCAAGAGAGCAAGAAGAGAGGCCAAGGTAGCACTGCTCCTCAGCCCAACCTCAATCTTTTTTTTTCTTTTTTTATTAATAATTTTTAAAATTTTTTACATCATTGTTCATTTTTGAACAATATTTGCTTCCCCCGACCCCCTCAGGTGTAGTCCCCATAGAGTTTCCTTCCCCAATGCACCCGTGCACCATCACCTCAGTCCCTCGTGCTCCTCCCTCTGATCCCTCTCCCTCCTCCTCCCCTGTGGTATGTCTCTGATTTATAATTGTCCATTTTTGCTTTGTTGTGTTTTGTACTGTTATTATTTTTCTACACTGATGTCTTATTTGGTTCCCCTATATTCCTGCTATAAGAGAAACTATCTGATATTTTTCTTTTCCTTCTGGCTTATTTCACTGAGCATAATTCCTTCTAGTTCCATGCACGTTGCTGCGAATGGCATGAGTTTATGTTTTTTGATTGCTGAATAATATTTCATCGTGTGTATATGCCACATCTTCTTGATCCAGTCATCTATTTTTCGGCATTTGGGTTGTTTCCAGGTTTTACCTATTGTAAATAGTGCTGCAATAAATATAGGGGTGCAAGTGTTCTTTTTTTTTATAGAGGCATGTTTTTATTTATTTACCTATTTATTTTATTTGTTTGTTTGTTTTGTTTATACATGCACTGGGTACAGTCAGGAGCGCGGGAGGGTGAGAGAATTCACCAGAGCCAGAGTGGGGAGCAGAGCAGGCAGAAGGACTGAAGTACACTGCTGAGGGGAGCAGCGGGCGGCAGGAGAGGTCTGCGCACCATGTGGGATCCTCCTCTGGTGGTCGGGGAGCAGCTGGGGATCGAACCGGCGCCGCAGAGGCCGCAGGCAGCTTGGCAACCCAGTGCTCAACTGCTGCGCCACCGGGGAGGCCCTGCAAGTGTTCTTTTAAATCAATGTTTTTGTGTCCTTTGGGTAGATCCCTAGGAGTGGAATTGACAGGTCATATGGTAGCTCTATTTTCAGGAGACTGAGGAACCTCCAGACGGATTTCCATAGTTCAATCTGAATCTTTTAACCCTGACTTTCAGAAGCTCCCTAATGATAATGGACCTCTGTTCTAGTAACTCCCTGTCCATATCCACTCCTTCTGGTAAATGATCACTTAGATTCTCAGGATTGATGGCGGGCTGGGTTCTTAGAGTTCATCTCCATTCAGAAGTACAGACTTTATGGCTCTAGTTCAGCTGAGTCATTTGTGACTCAGAGCTGTAAGTCAAGCCCACTGAAGGTAATGGAGATAAGCCCTGGCCCCTTGTAGGAATTACAGCTGAGAACAAATCTGCATGTACCTCACTTCTGAAAAGACGGGAAAGCACTGAAACTTCTCACTCAAATTGTGGGCCCTTGTTTTAACTGAAATGAGTCCTTGTTACTTGTTTTTATTTCCTGAGGAGTGTCAAATTAATTTCTAGATATTCTGTTAATTGTTTAAAAATAAATTTGATAAAAATAAATTAAAATAATATTTCCTATTTGTCTTGGAAGATGCTAGGCATTAAATTTTTCAGAAGAATAAGTTATAGAAAATAGTATAAGCATTCTCATGATCAATACATATAGTGGTGTCAAAAGATTGAATCTAACGAGCATTAACAAGAGGTCAAATGTGTTAATGAGCACTTCATTAAATCTAAAGAATTTAAATTTAAAGAAAAACAACCTGTATTTGAAGCATATAGGGCTCTTTAATTTAAGGGGAAAAAATTAGTAACTTGATTTGAAAGGATCAAACTTGTTCATAGGTAATATAGAGAAGGTACAGCTAAAAAAAATCACTTGTTCACAAAAAATATTTTATTTTATTTTATTATTTTCTGCATACAAGAGCTGGGGTATAGGCTGAAGGGGCAGGAGGAAAGGATGAGAGGATTCATCAGAGACAGAGTGGGGAGCAGAACAGGCAGCCTGACTGAAATACACTGTTGAGGGGAGCAGCGGGTGAGACAGGAGAGGTCTGCTCACTATGTGGGTTAGCTCCCTGGCCAGGGATTGAATTTATGCTGCAGTGGCTGCTAATAGCTTCATAGTGCTGAGACTTAACCCCTTGCACCACCAGGGAGGCCGACAAAAATCATTATTTAAGAGGAAAAGTTTGTTTTTCCCAAACTCATTGATATTTCAGTATTTTTTTCCTTTTAAAAAATATTTATTTATTTATGCATGCAAGAACTGGGGTATAGGCCAGAGGTGTGGGGGGTGAGAGGATTCATCAGACAGAAAGGGGAACAGAGCAGGCAGATTGACTGAAATACACTGCTGAGGGGAGCAGCAAGTGAGACAAGAGAGGTCTGCTGTGCCATGTGGATCAGCTATGTGGCTGCACATAGCTTCATAGTGCTGACTCTTAACTCCTTACGCCACCAGGGAGGCCCAGTATTTTTTTCCTAAGCTCTCTAGTTGACAGAAAGTTGCAAAGCAAGGAAAGAGGCATTATGCACTTATAGCTAAATCAGCTCCTTAGAGATGGGCAGCCCAGTTAAAACTGAGATTCTCCTGGTTATTTCTTACATTGCTGGTGAGCATGTAAGTCTAAGAGTTTCCAAAAAAGTATGTGCTTATCACATGACTCAATTCCATATGCACATAGTGGACTATGGGAGTGGACTATGGGTGTCCTGGTGGTGAGTGCAATGTAGTAACAACACCTGAGGGGAGACACCCTATGCTTCTAAAACACAAATAATGATATAAACCAATGTTACCTCAAAAAAAAAAATCCAACAATTGCACTCTGGGCATTTGAAAACTTAGATGCCCACATAAAAACCTGTACACCATTGGTCATAGCAGCTTTATTTGTAGTAGCGAAAAGTTGGGAACAACCAACAAGTTCTATAATAGATAAATGATTAGGGCCTCCCCGGTGGCGCAGGGGTTGAGTGCTGGGCTGCGAAGCTGCCCGCAGCCTCTGCAGCATCAGTTCGATCCCTGAGCCTCAGCAAGGGTCCCACATAGTGCACAGACCTCTCATGCTGCACCCGCTGCTCCCCTCAGCAGTGTACTTTGTCAGTCTGCCTGTTCTGCTCCCCGCTCTGGCTCTGGTGAGTTCTCTCACCCTCCTGCACTTCTGACTGTACCCAGTACTTGTATAAATAAATAAATAAATCTTTTAAAAAAAAAGAATGAATAGACAAATGATTAAACAGATTGTTATAATCCATATCATGAAATATTACTCAGCAATAAAAAGGAATCAACTATTGAGACAACTTGGGTAGATTTCAAGGGCATTATGCTGAGTAAAAAAAAGCCAGTCTCAAAATATCCCATGTTGTATGAAAACATTTAAAAAGCATTTTCAAAATGACAAAAATTAACGAGATGAAGCACAGATTAGTAGGTGCCATAGATTAGGAATTGTGTGTGTGCATGGGGGGAAAGAATGATGAAAAGAATTTCTAATTTGCACTTCACATAGCACAAGTAATTTTAAATATAAATGTTTCTATCTGGAGGAAAAATATAAACACTGGATGGTCTCACTTATATGTGGAATATAGAAAAACCAAACAAAAGGTTAAAAAAGGTCAAAGCTAGCAAGCTGACCATAGATCTGGGGCACACAGCAAAGGAGAAGGTGGGGCGGGCTGGCAAAATAGGGGAGGGATGAACACAAGGGAATATGATGATGGTTCATGGATGATATGGTGGTGGGAAAATGATGGGTACTACAACAATATAAGAAATTAATTTTAATTAATAAAAAAGATGTTTATAACTGGACAAATCTGGATGGTGGTCACATGGGTGTCATAATATCATGTAAGTCTTTTTGCATATTTGAAATATTTCATAATTTAATTAAGGAAAACAAATTTAATTCATCTCCTCACCTCACTTCCCATGGTCAAATGGCCTAGTTAAGTTTCTCATATTTCTCCTTGATTATAATATTCTCACTGATCTTCCAACTTCCATTGCATCCCTCTTTAACCTATTCTTCAAATGCAAACAAAATATACATTCTAAAATGAATATTGGAGCATATTATACTTCTGCTTGTAGCCCTTTAATGGGTCCATATCAGAAACTTCCTTTAAAATGCTGAATTACAGGGGCCTCCCTGGTGACAGAAGGGTTAAGATGCAGCCTATGAAGCTGTCCACAGCCACTGCATCACAAGTTCGATCCCTGCCCAGGGAGCTTCCAACATGGCACAGCAGACCTCTCCTGGCTCGCCTGCTGCTCCCCTCAGCAGTGTATTTCATAATCTGCCTGTTCTGTTGCCCGTTCTGTCTCTGGTGAGTCCTCTCACCTCCCACACCTCTGGCCTGTACCCCAGTGCTTGTGTGCATAAATAAATAAATCTTTAAATAAAATAAAATGCAAGTGCTTGTCATAGTAAGCATTTATTTGGCCTAGGAGTATGCAATTCAGTTGGGAGGGTATGGGGAGGATGGGAGGGCCTGGCTGTGATGAACTGGCTGTATTTTAAATGGCTCTCATCTTGCTAGCTGAGCATGTCTTTTCAAGATTATAGCAGGGTTGCAAATAGGGAAATGGAAACATACCAGGATAGGGATGGAGGTAGTACACCACCATCTACACCTCACTGTATTGACCAAAGTCAGTCACCTGGCCAAACCCGAAGTCAAGAAGTAGAGAAATATCCTTTATCTTTAGTAGTAAGAACGTGCATGCAGAGAGGAATGAAGAATTGGGGCCAACTGCACAATCTTTCATAGACTCCAGCATTTTAGGATATATTTTCTTCCAGTAGAGAGACACAAAGAGTATTCTGTGAGGTCATCCTGAACCACCGCCTCAGCCTTATTATCTGTTGTTCTACCCTTTGTTCTCTATCCTCAGGCCATTTTGAACTATCTGCATATCCCTGAAAGTGTCTTGCTGTTTCTTTTTACTTTGTCTTTGTATATGTTACTCTCTGTCTTTACCCGGCAAACAACTACCTATTCTTTATGGCCTTAACTCTGATCTTATTGACCAACTCCTTCCCAAGTAGATCAATTTTCGGCTTCTACCTTCATCTCAGCAGAACTGAAAACACTCCTTCTGTCTTAATTGTATCTTGAGCACACAGATGGAAGCCCAGCACCAATCTTACCAGATTATGAATCCTTTTAGGACAGAGACTATATTTTATCTTATCTGCATCTTCAGCACTTAGCATTTTATTAAGGCTCAAGGCTATTGAATAAAGTTTCTTAATGACCAGAAAAAAATAGTCAGGTGCACTCTGATCAGGGGAGAACAAATAGTTTAGTTTTCAAGGCAAGAGAAGAGAAGCTCTAGTTGTTAATATACTGGTAAAATATTTCTTTAGCTAAGAGTCTGATCATTTTCAAATGAGCTGCTCCAGAGGTCTTGACCTTGAATCCTGGTGCCACCAATAGGATGCCATACATCAAGGTAAGGTGTGGCCTAAGAGCTAGTTGATCTTACCCATTATGCTAATATGCAATGCAATTTGAGGATTTGCCTTATGAAATTGTATGTTAGTAGGTTATGCACAGGAAATCAGGGGGAAAATTCTTGTCCATTGTGCTAACATCTAGAGTCATCCACTCCACCAACTCTTGGAAGAGGCCTTAAAATTATCTGTGTTTGAGACCTCTGCCATCCTCAGTGGAGGCCTCTTCTACCTACTATTGCAAGACAACAAAAGAAGGACTGAATCCATGAATGAATGTTTTTAGGGTCCAAATCTCCTTCTATGCTGCTATGTCTGGAGTCACATATACTTCTTTGGTCAATACAGTCTCACTTAGGAGTGAATGTACCATCAACTTCTTTAAGGTATTATTGGGTTCTGTGTTTAAGGACAGCACTGAAGCATACTCTACTGTTGTATCACTTAGATTTACGAACATCCAAAAGACAGTCAGTTAGGGGCAAAACTGAGCACAGAACATGCAACTGGAAACAAATTGTTGTTTGTTTGCTTGTTTTTGAGGGGGGGAATATAAATAAAAAGATTAAACAAGTCTTGTTAATTAGACAAATCTTGTCAATCAAGATGCACAAATGTTATCCCCCAAGACTTTACACATTCAAAAAAGAATACAGCATTCACAAATGTGTCACTACTACTAGAAGACACGGCTAGCTGCTTCATCTGCCGCTTCTATTTTTAATTTCCTTAAATTCAGGAAAATGTTCAAAATGACATTATGCCAATATCACATGCTACAAAGCAGAGTTCATTTGGGTGGTTCTGGCAAAGAAATTGTTCGTCAGTGTTGTTAATATACACTAGAAGACATCTGATGTGAAATTCATAATTGAAATGTTATGAGCAGTTTAGCATATGGATCCTTCACATCCACTTAATTGCCAGTTTAGTAATAATTTTATGTAATGAGGCATTATTAATAATACGTGAAATACTAAATTGACGTAATGCCCTAAAAACGTAATATGACATTTGCCACTGAAAGAATATTATGATTTCAGGTGTCTTTACTATGATTTCAAAAACACATGTGATATTATATAAAAAAATGAATTAATCTTTAAGAACAGCTTGGTAATAATGCATTTAAAGTTCATTCTCCAAGTTATAATCTGTCTTTTACAAAAAGTGCAAAACTTCAGCTGCCTTTATGGAATCATGTTCCAGCTATTGCTTGACACTCTCTTACAGTTTGATGTCTGCCATCTTGCTCCTCCATGACTGAGGTGGCATTACAGCAGGAGGGGAAAGCAAGATAGCAAGTCAAAAGATTTGCCCCACTTCAAACACTGAGAAAATATAGAGAAGCAGTAGCCAAATGCTGTATATTGACAGACTTCTCAAAATTTCATCACACATCAGGGATTTAAAAGGATAATCTTAACACAGTTCCTAAAACTTTCTGATTAAACCATTAATTTCATTTGCAAGAGAGAAGAGTGCAAATGGAAGATCACATACCATGTGTTTACATATTTAAAAGTTATAAATGAAGCTAACAAACTATTAAATAAAATATATTTTCTACCTTGATAAATATCCTGTAATAATGACAAAATAGGAAAATAAGTAAAAAGCCTTGGTGTTTATATCACTTCAAGTCAAATATCAAAGACAATGAAATCTAATTATTATTGTGCATCATCATTATTATTATTGCTAGATTGGTAATATTTGGATGAATAATGAAATAGAAATATATATAATTCATAAAAAACTAAAATTCAGTCCATAAATTTTGTTTTTCTTTCATTTCAGCAAAAATACTAAAGGTTGTTGTTAATCAACAACTATTGAGGAGTAATGATCTATATGATTAAAAATGAGAATATAAATGTAAGATAGAACCTTTAATATACTTTCATAACATAAATTGAATGTAAGAATTAACATAATTTTTAGAAAATTCTCTTCTAACATTCAGAATTATTGAGAACAAACTTGAAGGGCAGAATAAAAGTATAATGAATATAAAAAATTTAAGCCACTTATTTAAATATTGTCAAAATTTTAATTCAATATTTAGAATTTTAAGTAAATATTATCAAGAATTTAGAAGCTAAAACTTTTTAAAATTAGAACATTCAATGTTCATCTGGTCGCCAGTGTAAAGAGCGAGTATCACACTTCCTTTCACACATGTGTACCTAGACAAATCTATATGGAGATAGATAGGTAAGAGTAATATTAATTTTTGAATACTGCAAAATGTTTCTGACCATATGCAACCATTCTAAATACTCCACTGACTTATGAACCAGGAATTGGAACTCAACTGGTACATGGATGAAAAGTGAGAAAATGGGTGCCTAGGACTGCTGGGGAACAATACTTCATAGTATAAGTATATCCATTGCATTCATGCTGACAAGAAGGATTTCACAAGTTAATTAGTCTTTTCTCTTACCTAAGCACTTTTGCCACTTATATTTCCCCTGCACTCAAAAGCAGAGTCCTACTCTGAAGCTGGCAGTGGCATAACTCACAAATCTTGAAATTTGGACAGATGCCTTTTGATTTGTGGGCACAGGCTAGGCTATGTGGAAAAGTGTTTTCTGGAAACTGGAATGTAGTATTCACATCAAATGATGTTTGGGTTTGAATTTCCTATGTCAGCAATAAGCACTGGATCTCAAGTGACAGAGGTGCATGTGTGTGAGTGTGTACGTGTGTGTGATTTCAGGGTCCTCTAAACAGCAGGTAGCATATCAAGACCTGGGGCGTGGCTGTAAGAGCAGCACAGAATGTGGTATGTTACTGGTACATGTACAGAGAAAGAGTTTAATAAATGTTGCACACCAACTCTTAACACTACCTCATACACTCTACAATTTTCTCTACATACGTCCCTATTTAAACTAGGCTATAGCTCAAGTCTTCCCCCTCAAATATAATTTGCGAGAAGGCCTATCATCATTGGAATTTTATATCTAGGTCTAAGACTGGCTTAGCTGGTTCACATAGGTATTGCCATACAGCTTGAAATACCTCTATACCTTTTGCTGAACAATAGTTTCCAAGAAACCCCATGTGTGCCGCCCACTTTCACTTCTCCTTTCTGCCTTCCCTGGGATCCTTTTCCCAAAATCGCCACAAAAATCTCTCCAGGACCCTGGTTCATTACCTGAGCCCTATGTGTTGCTCAATATCTTTAACATCCTTTTGCATGTGTGGTATCACAAAGTGGGAGTACAGGCGAGAGGAACAATGGATTAACACCATTCTCACTTGCATAAAAAAATCTTTGCAAAAAAATTGCAAAAAAAAAATTTTAGAGCGCATCATTTGTAGGATATAAGTAAGATGTTTCTGAATAGTGCCAATTTATCTGTATAATTGAAGAAGAGATGCCCTTTCAGTGTGAGTCTTGTAAGTTTTGATTCAGGGTGAGCAAGGAGAACTATTTCCATACTGACAGATGTTCAGTGGCTTTTGTCAAGTGAGTCGGGGGCCTTTATCCAGTTCCAAGTGGCCAGATGTCCAAATCACTAAAATCACTATTCTAAGTGATGTGTCATCTGATTAAGGTCCTTCTTGAGCTTTTTGGCTGAGAGTTCAGAACTGAATTGGAGCAGAGATTGAGACAGACCTATAAAGAAGAGATATAATATATTCTGATTCTAAGATAAAACTTAAGACATAAGTGGGGCCAGTTTTACCCATTTTGCTGATAAACCTAGAATATAATCTTCATGAAATGTTATTTTAGCACCTTTCAAAAAGTCTGCAAAAAATGGTTTATAAAAAGTCATTGTGTTATTTTAATGTGGTATATTTTTTGTACTGAATATTCAGCATAGACTGGTGAGAGTGAAGAAAGGAGGAAGAACCTAACATTTTCCCAGTTGAAATCACTGATTTTGGTTTGTAAACCCAAGTCAGCCCAGCTTTCCAATTGGATTCAGGGCAGAACAGAATTTTTTCTAGAACTTGGCCCATTGCCAGGGGATGCATATTATTAAATGCATTTGAGCTTTATTTGCATTTTGATAATGTCCATGTTCAGAGACAGATCCAAATTTTGTGGGTCCTTAAGTTTACACAGCTTTTGAAATCTCTAAGAAAAAGAATACAAAATAGTAAATTCAAAATTGCTAAGGTCCCAACAAGGGCCTAACAGGGGGCCCTGTAGGTGAAGAGCTCTGATGTGAAAGCTTTGGTGGCATCATGGCAGACACACCTCAGTCCAGATGACTGTGCCATGTGATCTCTACCATGCCATAAAGACTCTGGATCTGTGATATTATTTTACTTCTTGTAGGTTCTTTGTTGCTATTGTGACTACCTAAAGGAAATGCAAGTTGTGCAAAAACCAGGTGTCTTATATTGCAGGAGAAAATGCATTTTCTGGCATTTAAGCTGTGTGGCCATATGAAAAATGGATGGAATTTATGCAGTTTTCTTTAAGTTTAAGAATGGGGATGACTTGTAATCCCATCTGAAAAACTCAAACCAACTATACAGCAAAAACCCCAGTGTATTTTGAGATTGTGTGGTAGGGACTGCTGACCAATTGTGTTATAATGTCTTACCTTCCTTATTGTGCCATGCAAAGCAGAAGATAAAGTGGGAAGTGACATTACTATTATTATTCTCATCCAAATATTTTAGATAAGATATTGTTTCTGAATTATTTGTACTTGGTCTAAAAAGACAAATTATGGAACATGCTTATGGGAGTCAATGGCTTTGAAAGTCAAGAGGGAGGCTGAATCTTGAGTGGAAAAATATGCAGGAGATGGTACAAGAGCTTCCATGACACATGAGATGGTGCATGGGTCAGGCCCCTGGGCAGCCTGATCTGCTTCTGGGTAGGGCTCATGTGTTGAAGGGAATAGTTGGCACCTGGGTCCTGGCGATGAAGGCAAGATAACTTAATTTTTCTCATGAATCATTGAGAAGTATTTTTAGATTTCCAAATATGTCAAGAGTATCAAGAGTAAGGACACTCTCTCTTTGTTGTTAACTTCTAATTACGGTGTGGTAACTTTTTAAAATGTGTTGAAACACATCATCTACCTTTGGAATGTTCCATATGTGCTTGAGAAGCTTGTCTACTCTCTGATTATGGGTAGGAGAATTCTACACATGCCAAGTAAATGAAGGTTATTCATTGGTCTCAAATCCTCTAAGCTACTGATTTTCTGTCTGCCTAACACACCAAAATCTGAGAAAGAAAAGGAAAACAACTCAATTTTCAATGGGCAAAAGATTTGAATAGGCATTACACAGTGTAGAAAATACTTATAGCCAATACACATCCAAGAAGATGCTTAAACTCATTAGTTATCAGAGAAACAAATGAAAACTACAAAGATATACCACTTTTCCTTTACTTAATTGGCAAAATCAACTAGTCTTGCAATACAAGTGTTGAAAAGATATGAGTGAAGAGGATTTATTATATTTTACTGGTGGGGGTATAAAAAAGATACAAACACACTGAAAAATAATATGGCATTATTCTGAAAAACTGACCTTTTACATCTTCTGCGATTGATCAATTTTATTCCTACAGATACAGCCAAGAGAAACCCCTACACCCAAAGATCAAAAGATATGTTTAAGAAAGCTCATTATCACACTACTTAAAATAGCAAGAAGCTAGAAAAGACTCAAATGTCCATCACCAGGAGAATAAACAACTAGTGAAATACAGCAATAGTAGTAAATGAACTATAACTACATACAGCATGGATGGATCTTAGTAACAAAAAGTTATGTAAAAAAAAAAAACCTCAAGGTCAGAACTCAAGTACAGCATATAGTACTTATTTTGTGAAATTCACAAATAACTAAAATAAATTGTTTAGACGTGCATATGTGCATGTATTTACACATATAGTAAAACATTTATACTGCATTTATGTAAGATAAACATACACTTTAAGATAATAATTATCTTATAGGGAAAAGGTGACAGGATAGGAGAGGAACACAAAGGTAAATGAAAGCTATTGTTAGTGCTTTAATTTTGAGGTTGAGTGGTGGTGATATAGGTGTCCCTTATAAGAATAGCAAATAAAGGTTATGACTGTGAGAACAATGAAGACTATATATCATAAAGAAATAGAACAGCTCTGCTTTACTGAGGTCCTATTTAAGTATGAATAAATGAAAGTCAGTGGAAGTCCAGATGTTATGAAGGAGTAGAAGAAATCCAAGTTTTAGCTGTTTGATTATATTGAAAAGTATGATTTAGCTGGGATTGCAGTCGTCTGTTGCTCTTGGAATAACTGACAGTCCATAACTCAAACTGAAAGTCTAAGAATGGGTTGATGATAAGCAAGTTTGATACTTGCTCTCACAAAGTAACAGGTGCCTCTGTTCCTCTCAGATTGAAGAGCAGTGACTGTGAAGATGTCTATAGAATGAACCATTTTTCTGACTCTCACCAGCCCCGTTCTTGACCAACTCTCAGCTAACTAATAAGGGCTGGGGCCTTAGGAGTGGGTTGGAGCCAACCTTTAATGAACTAGCAAAGTAGAGATAAGGAAACAAATTGCTCAACCTCACTCTCCTCCCACCTTTCCATCTCTTTCTGGCTCCTTCTATTGACCTCACAAAGCAAATGGTGCTGCAGCTTCTGAAAGTCAAAGGGCAAAAGATTCACTGAGGCAGTCTGCATAGGTCAAGCTCCCAGGGCACAATTCAGGTTGGAGGATAGCTGAACTATCTTGCCCCAGAGTTACTGCTATATAATTAAAAAAATAATGAAACCAACCAACCCTTTAGTTGTTTAATGTCAAGCTTCTGTTACATGCAGCCACATGCAATCCTGACAAATTCAGAGAACTTGCCAAAGTCTCTGATCAGATATGATGAATTATTAAGTAATTTTCTGTTCCTTTCAATGTACTAGACAATAAACATCACTTTGGAATAATTTGAGTTAATGTTTGATACTTCATAAAGGAGGGATTCATTCATCTTCATTTAAAAATTTAAAATTAACATAATTTAATAGACAGTAGAAATAAGCTAAAAGTCAATAATTTTTCTTTAATCTGCATATTAATTGACAGACAACCCAAAGTTTTTATTCATTTTTCTGGCTCATTTAAGATAGCTCATTTTATAAAGGAGTAAATAAAGTGTCATATTTTTAAAATTTGCTTAGCACTAGTACTTAAAACATCCAGTTTTCAAGTTTAAAACCATTTTGATTTCTAATGCATCAACATGATTTCTAATGCGTCAACTTTGATTTTAATTTATCAACAGTATAAAGACTTTTTACGTGGAAAATAATTATGAAAATATGGCAGGAAATAGAATGCTACCAGATTACTCTTATGATTAAATCAACCCTATCCCAAAGACAAAATGAAATGTAGCAGTTCTCTTGTACCTCACTAAATAAGGAAAGAATATATAACAGTTTAAATTTGCATTTATCTTATTTATACATCAATAAGTATGCCTTTTATGATATATTAGGTGTTACTAAAAAGTCATACAATTTTTCAGTAGCATTTAAAATTATTGAGAATCAATTAACATTTTGACTACGCTAGAGAAAGTTTTTCAGTTAAAGGAATTCAACTGGTGGGTTTTATGATAAAGGAAATAATAAAATTGTAATTTAATTGTTACATAAGGTCTATGTCTTATGAATTGGGACAAAATTGTATATAGATAAACCTGCAATTTGTGAACACTCAGAATCCTCAGAAATTTATGAAGGATTTTATACCCCTTATAGATCAGTTATATTACCTAGTTTTAGTCACCGAGAGACTATTAAACTGCATTCTCAAACTCCAAATTGTAAAGTACTGATATTCAAAAATATGAGGTATCACTGGAGTTGGTGATAGAACTTAGAGTGGAGGGTAGGTAATAGGCAGAATCTATGTGTATAAGGGCAGGAGATGCAGACAGCTGGGTGACTGCATGCAGTAACTTCCCTCAGCTGAGACACTGATGAAATGAGGTTGATTGAACAACTGTAGCTTAACAACATAATAAAACTTTCATTTAAATTTTATTCTATTATTTTGTGCAACCCTGATTATGCAGATCAGATTTTTCTTCATAATATGTTTCTGGGGGATAGCTAATAAACAATGTAGTCTTGGTTGCTACCTCAATGTAGTTAAGTATGGAAAAGGTTTATTACCTTTGGTCCCTACTTTTTCTCTTAGAGATATAGTTTTGGTTAATCTCATATAGTAGAGAAGGGCTAGATGTTTTTTTTTCCCCATGGGTACCCAGTGTCTCTTGGAGTTAGGTGCAGTCATCTGATATGTTCTGCCCAATAGAAGGTGGACAGAAGTGATGTGAACCACCTTCAGGTGTGACCCCTAACAATCCTCTCTCCTCTTTCCCTTGTTTCAGCTAAATACAGAGGATCCTCTTAAGGCCTTAGAGAATGACAGAGCCAATAACTGCATAGAGCCTGCATCCCTAAAAGACTATATGCAGCAGAATCTCAATCCCAACCCTTACAGGACTGATATGAAAGGGGAAAACAAACACCAACAATAAAACCTATTTATGTGTTAACCCACTAAATTTTAGAATTATTTGTTATAATAATTAACTTTCTCTGACTAATAACTTTGAAGATCTTTTTATAAAAAGAATACTACTATAATTATCTTCTCAATTCAGAGCTACAAATAAAAATAAATGCATATGAGACTGTTCCACTAAAAGTTCAGAAAATACCTGTAGGGTAAAGAAAATGTCAGGCTTTTCTGCCCTTCCGCCATCAGGATAGATGATGGATCCTTGGCCTGAATGCATGCCTGATGGCGGGCACCTGGAGTAGGGTGTGGGCATAGGTAGATGGGATTCAGCTGAGCTAAGACTGTGCTTTTAAGGGCAGCGTCACGGGGGGATGCCAGCAGCAGCAGCAGCGGGAGCAATAGTAGAAGCAGAAGCAGAAGCTGAAGGAGCAGCAGTAGAAGCAGCAGAACGAACGCTAGAGCGCCCGGATAGAGTGAGGATTTGTTGGGGGCTGGGAGGACTGCCAGCCTCCCGGCCCCCCAGCACCCCTGCCTGCCATATGCCTGGTGAACCCCAATAAAAAACCTGCAAAATCACTGAGGACTCTGACTCCTCCTTTACCCGGTCTGCATGGGATCAGAAAACCTGCACTGTGTCATGTCCTGCCCTTACAATACCTATTCCTAATTATTTTTAACACTTTGGTGTATAGTTCTACAGTCCTGATATGTATCAGACTTCATTTTTGGTGAATAAATGTCACCAAAATGAGGGCTTTCACTAATGTTTCTTTCACCTAGAATCTTTATTTTTTTTCCCCTCTGTGGGACCCTCGCTGGCGGCCAGGGAACAAACTGGCGCTGCAGAGGCTCCCGGCAGCCTCGCAACCCAGCGCTCAACCGAGGCGCCACCGGGGAAGCCCCCTAGAATCTTTTTTTTTTTTAAACCAGTTTTTTAAAGAAAATTATTCATTTTCAGTATTACCCCAATAATTGTATCAATAGGTCTAAACACAAGACTCTGTTACCCCTCCTTAACAAGGAAGAAAAGTAATTTCATCTGCAGTTTTAAAAATTTTCCTATTTTTAAAATCCAACCCAATGAATGGTACAATAAGAATAAATGCTTGTGCCATTGGCACATGCTCACAAGAAATGCTTGTAAAATAGATCTGAGAATTCTGAATATTCACCATTTATTAGTATAAATGCTAATAATACTGCATTCGTGCAATATTGCCATGGATATATTCAGTCAGATAAACTTTGCGTCAAGAAAATTTTTCTTAGAAATGGTTTCTTCTCTTAAATCTTTCCTTATTCCTATCCTATGTTATGCCCTTTTACCGAGTTAAGAGACGAAGTTAAGAATGTTTGACTCATAAGCATAGTGAGCCTGCAGTTATTTTTTTCTTCTTAGATTCTTTCAATTGACTATTCAGAGATTAGTTTGTCATTGAACTTGGTCATCTCAAAATAGCTAAAACAAAGCAGTATGGATCAACTCCAAGTTCAATGGTCACACTGTAGGAACACAATTCACTTGTTAATTAAATGCATACTATCTACACCACTGCTGCCTGCTAGCTTCATATTTCTGCGTATAGAAACTCATTTTGCCTAAGGAATGAAAACAAAATAGACATCCTGTGCCCCTTCTGCTCTTGTTAAATAGTCTTCCATGTACGTTTTTCTCCCACTCCTATAATTATTTATGTATTTTTTAAACATTGTCTTTTTTAAAAAGATTTATTTATTTATGCATATAAGAGCTGGGGTACAGGCCAGAGTGTGGGGGGCTGGGGAGGCGGGATGGTGGTGAGAGGATTCACCAGAGACAGAGTGGGGAACAGAAGAGGCAGACTGACTAAAGTACACTGCTGAGGGAAGCAGTGGGCAAGACAGGAGAGGTCTGCCTCGCCATGTGGGTTGCTCCCTGGATGGTCCGGGATTGAACTCATGCTGCAGAGGCTGCAGATTGCTTCATAGGATGGTGCTTAACACTTTGCACCACCAGGGAGGCCCCCCACTCCTATAATTTAAACTTAAGTTTGTAGATTACACTAGCAGAATTTTTATGAATGTCAACACTGCCACTTGTTCTCCCCGCACCTCCCTCAAAAAGTTAGATATTATATCAACATTTTGATAGTAGCACAATTTTGTGCAACAATCAGCTGCCCAATTATAGGTCTATCCAGAGGTCCCAAGGATCAGTCTAATTTGGATCCAAACATGTGGGCATATTTTGCCCTGGATACAGCTTGAGTTTGTTCACTAATAGATCCCTAAATGTGGGGAGTATATTTAGTTTACTAATGTACATGCAGGATGTGGTACAGCACCTAAAACATAGAAGTTTCTCAAAAAATATTTTCTTGAAAGAACGATTTGTCAAGCTATGAGACTGTAGTACCTCATATGTCATACTAAAGAATTTGGACTTCATTTTGGAGGAACCAGTAATTTTAATTAAGGGAGGTAGGTGGATGAGTTTTCATTGTTAGAAAGTTCCCTCCAGTAGCATATGCTAGACGCACTGAGGTCTAAGCTACATGAAGAGATGGAACTCTGCCTGTTGTCACTGGTATCCCCAGTGTCTGGAAGATGTAATTTATTCCAGGCATAGCTGCTGAATAAAAAAATCAATGAAGCTAGTCTGAATCTTCCAGAATAAAGGAAGATTTCAAGGCCTAATAAGGAATATTGACCTCTCCTAGCCCAGTCCTGTGATATGATATCTGAGCTAATAACTGGTCTTTGTTCCATCTGTACCTCTGAGAAATTGACTAGAGCAGAGAGAGTCATCACTGCTCTGGAGAAATCTTTTTGAAACCAACTAAACTGGAATTGATTCACTCTTCAAGACATAAAGCGGGTTGAGCCATCCTTCTTGAGAACATTTTCTCAAGGGACATTTATAAGATGCCTGGTGGTCCTCATCTGTACGCAAAGGAAGGGCACAAACCAGCAGTTAAGTTTTATGGTTGATGAACATGTTTCAATTTTGAGCTCTAGAAAACGTGTTCTACAGGTCAACTGGGCAGCTGGTATTGTGCTGACCTTTGAAACACGGATAGCACAATCTGACATTTGAAGCTGTTCAATGCTTCTGGTGTCTACACAATTCAAGAAGTCTTTCATCTCACAAAGCCTCCTCCCTTGCTAACCTTGACAGTTCCCAAATATAAATGAGAAAATTAAACATTTACCTTGATGAGAAAATAGCAGTCTCTCATTGACACTTCCTCACACCCTCACCAATGTGATTTAGTTATAGTTTTTAGTAGCTGTTTTTACATTTTTAATTATTTTGTAGAGTTAAAATATGTAATAATGGATAACTGTGCAATACATTAAATACTTATGGGTATGTTGTGCCTTCTGTTATAATATAAAATCCATCTATTCTGGTTGATGGGTTTTAACCTCACACAGAATACTTTAAACTCCATTTGGACTTGTGCCTACAATCACCTTAGCAAAGTCTCTTAAGTAACTGCGCACAGCCTAATTAGTATGCATTATCAATTAACAAACTTAATAGCCGGCAGATTGATTAGATCCTCTGTTGCAGGGGCAGAGCTGAAGCGAAACAGAATGAAAAATCATTGCACGCATACACTGCAGCTTTGTTATTTTCTCAGATCCCCTCCTCCTCCTTCACATTCCTTTAATTAATGCACGCATATGGTTTTGCATATCTGGTAAACCTGAGCTTTTTCTAATTCTTTCATAAAGCTCATTCTTAAACAGAGGGAGTCCATCCCTCCCTTTTCTTTGGTGGGGGGGTCTGTATTTATTATTTTCATCCCCTTTTTGCCCTTTGCATAGCACTGAATTTTAAAGGGCTGCCTCTCTCAGCCTGATTATCCTCTTGGTGGTGGAAATGGGAGAGGAATACAAAGATGAGTGGAAGCGTGTTCTTTTTAACACAGAAGACTGCTGGAGAGTCACATTGGTGGGGCTATGACAATGGTAAAGTGCTTCTGGCAATTATTTCCAAAAAGAATGGTACAAATGGACTGTCCTGTTATATCTTGTCTATTTTTGATGGACTGGAAAGAGCTAAATGAAGGAAAATCCACATTTCCTGAGAGCAGGGAGTTGCCAACTGCACTGTTCATAAAATGCTGGCATTATAAGAATTTTACACCTTCCATAAACATTCGAAACAAAACCCTAAAAAGACTTCTGAAGACATTTCCAACATCATAAATTATAACCCTGTAGTGCTGGTTTGGGTTTTATTTTTCTATTTTAAACAAAATAATGGTTCATGTCAGTTTTTTATTTATTAGCTGTCCTCAGGTACAGTATCTTTTTGCTTCTGTCAATATATGGGAAGATTTCTAATTAGGATATGGAGGAGGCACAGAGAAGTTTTAATTTCCAGTTTGAAGAACACTTGCATGCTTGTGGTTTATTGACTATTCCCTCCAAATCATATCAGGGGTAATCCCAGAAATCCCAGATTTAGTCAATTTTTTCTTGACTATTCTTCAAGCAGAAGGCCTATCAGTCTCTTTGACCTCACTCCTGCCATTCTCCCCTTGTTCCAGCCACATTGGCCTTCTAGCTCTTCCTGACCACAAAGCTCATTCCTCCCACTTGCTCCCCTCTCCCTAGGATCTAATCTCTATTCTTATGGTTTGTTTTTCTTAACCTATAGGTGTCAACTCAGATTAACAACTTCTAAGAGAAGCTTTCCCCAACTACCTAAAGTAAAGCCCACACCCATTTCCCAGCCACCAATATTCTTTGCACCACTCCAGCATATTGATGTCATAGCTCCTTCACTACCTTAATTATCTTACTTACTTGCTTCTGCATTTGATATCTTTAATACTTTCATAATTTATTTAACTTAAATATTTAATGTCTTTATTTAATGCAAGTTTCTCATTAGCAAAGATCTCATGTATTTATTCATAGTTATTTAACACTAACACTGAGTATAGTGCTTGGTTCATTTTAATAAATTGTGGTTGAGTGAATGTGAGTGATTGAAAGAATAGGGAATGAATAAGTAATGGGCATTAGTATGTATGTATGTAGGGAGAATAGGGGATCAACACTCACCTCAGAATACTATCAATATTTACAAAAAGAGCTCCTGGGAAAAGAACACTTCCCCAAAGAATATATACAAATGGCCAATAAGCATATGAAAAATGTCCATCCTTAGCATTAGGAAAATGCAAATCAAAACCTTAATTAGATACCACTTTATATGAACTAAGATGGCTAAAATAAAGACAGATAATAACAAGTGTTGGTGAGGACACAGAGATATTAGAACTCCCATACACAGCTGGCTGGAATGAAAATGGTACAGGCTCTGTGGAAAACAGTCTGTTTTTCATTCAAAATGTTAAAACATAAAGATCCCATATGACCCAGTAATTCCACTCTGAGATACAGACCCTAGAGAAATCAAAACATATGTCCAAACAAACACTTAAACATGAATGTTCATAGCCACATCATTCATAATAGCCAAAAAAGTAGAAACAACCCAAATGTCCATCAATTGTTGAATGGACAAATAAAATGTGATATATCCAGGCAAGAAATTAACTGTATTTTTTTTGATAGCTGTGGCTTACAACACTGTATATGACTTTGTAGAATAGGTTCACATCTCTTCAGATGTGCATTACCACCCCACCCCACTACGGAAGCACCCCACTGACTTTTACCATAGACCACTGAACTCCCTTCCCACTTTGTTGCCACTCACCAACCTCCGCGTCTGGTAGTCTGAATTCTGCAGTCAGATTTGGCCGTAAAAGGGAATAAAATACTGATACATGCTATATAACATAAATAAACCTTAAAATCACTGTGCTAGGTGGCAAATGCCATTTACAAAAGACCATATGGGATGATTTAATTTATGTGAAATGTCGAGCATAGGCCAATCTATAAAGACAGAGTAGATTAGTGTTTTCCTTGAACTTGGAAGGGAGGAAAAGAGGAGTAACTATTAATGGATGCCATGTTTCTGTTTGGAGTGACAAACAATTTTATGACAAAGGGTCATAAAATTTATCATGCTGATGGTTGAAAAACTCAGTGAATATACTAAAAAACCATAGAGTAATGTGAGTTGTATGACATGTGAATTATATCTCAACAAAGCTGATCTTAAAAAAAAAAAAAAAGCCCATAAAGGAGATTGGAAAAGAATAACCAGAGATAAGCAGAAAATCAGGAATAGAGGGTATCACAGAGTGTGCCATGATGTGATCATCAGTGACCATCACATAGTAAAACAAGGACTGAAAAGTGCACACTGGAGCTAGAAACAGGAGAAGCTGTGACTTTGCCAATACAGATATGAACTCCAGGAGCCATCTTAGTTTGGATTCCCCAGAAATGACCCGTGAGATAAGGAAGAATTCATGTGCAAGTATTTCTTTGAAGATACAGGAAACATTCTGAAAGGGGAGCAGGAAATGATACCAGGACAGGGTATCAATAAAGGGCACCTCAGGAACTAGCTATCATCCAGTGGGAATCCCCCAGGAACCTCTGAAATACAGTGCAAATGTTCTCCTCAGAGTTGTTGTGGTGGAGCAAGGGAGCTAGTGTGTTTTTACAATACCTCCTGTGTCCCAGGAGTGTGAGTTCCCCAGCATACCCTGTGGGCATGTAGAGAGGCAAATCTTGCCTGTTGGCAGTAACCAGGGAACACTTTGCAGGTCCCAGAGCTACGAGGAAGCACTGGTGTGTGAACTCCTGGAAAGTTGGTTGGTCACCTCTTCAGAAAAGGAACCTGAGTCTTGGTCGAGAAGGGTAACTAAATGCTACAGAGCAGTACACGGTCAGGACACTCCTGTCCCCCAGGAGAATGGAGAGGGAGTGGATGAGTTTGTGAAGAGAGAGAGGTAGCTTCTGCAGAGAGCAGGAGGTCACAAGATCAGAAGACTGAGTGGCGGGGTGAAGAGGGTTTCACTCAGCTGGAGCCTGGCTTTCCCTGAGACAAATTCTCTGACTGACTTCCCTTCACCAGGTCACCACTATAGGTTTCTCCTGCTATTTCAAAGTAGTCAATTCCTATGAATCCTTTTGGAAATGGCATAAAATGAAGAAGCAATTATCATTAATGTATATGGAAAAATGTTTGAGCTTTCCCAGACCCAAAAGTAACCTAGCAAGTCATACAAAATAACACATAAAACCCAAAATAAGAGGAAGATAAGGACTCCGGGGAGACATACAAATAGCCCAAGGCCAGCCGGTAAGGTTGTGCGGAAAAGCGGCACGCTCAAAAAGCATACATGGATTGCCTGCGACCTAGGCTTGTGGGGAGACTCGCGGGAGCCCTCAGTGAGGTGAATGTATGTCCCTCACTGAGTAATCAGAAACCAGGCGACCAGACATGGCAGCTGGGTGCAAAAGGCACCATTTCTTCAGACGCTGAACTGGGCTACAGCCTGCGTCCTGGATCTGAGGGCTTCAGAACTGAGACCCGGGGCACGAAATTCAGGACGTGGGATCCCCACGACGGTGGGGCACAGGGCAGACACAGCACCCCCACGCCGTTGAGGCTCTCCACGCCACTGCCACTCTCCCTGGACCCACGGTGGGGGGCGGGGGGGGGTTTGTTGGGGGGGGGGGACAGATTCTGGAAGGACACTAGGAAAGATCTCTGGCGCCACCTAGCAACCTGAAAAAATTACTAACATCCTAATAGTTGGAAACCAGGGATCCCCAAAACACCCTCAGGCTCTGAGAGAGCGTGGCCCACACAAATGGGGGTAAGGAGGGAAATAAGACTTGGAACAAGACCCCATCCTGGAACTGAGAGCCAGGCGCAGGATCCGGGGCATGGAACGTGCCATAGCAGCGGGCACTGCACAGGGTGACAGCCAGCGTTTTGGATCTTATAGCCCTGGAACTGAGACCTAGAGTGCAAAAGTCAGGGTGTGGGATCCATACAGCTGCGGGCATAGAACCGGGTGAACACGGGGCAGACACAGCTGGAATAAGAGCCCCTGTGTTGAGGTGCTCCCCTTCGCCCTCCCTCTGTTTCTCAGAGAACCACTGGGAAAAAGCACAGGTCAGCAAGTTGGGATCTCTGGCGCCACCTCCTAACCAGAACAAAATCACCTACTAGCTGATTCCCTGTTGGAACTGAGTAAATACAGAGAGAGGAAACTATAAGGGACAGTGCCCAGCAACACAGCATCAATACCCTGGTGGAGTTTTGGCCTACCAGGGCTGGTCTCAGTCTGGTAAACAGTTTCCAGCACCCCTAAAGGAGCACTCCAAAGAGATGCCTGCCAACACCAGTGGCACTACATCCCAACGCATAGCACTAAGTAGAAAGCAAACAACAGGGAGAAGAAAAAGTATAAATAACCAAACAAGCCTGCAGGAGAAGTACCACAAAAAGAAGTACAGTCACCAGAGCTCAACTATGATATGGAAGAACTTCTCGGCCTATTAGATAGAGAATTAATGATCATCATGATTAAAAAGCAGAAAGAAAATGAAAAGGAAAAAAATGATTTGAGACAAATAATCACTGAACTGAAGAATGAAATATCTATTGAGACCTTAAGAAAGGAAAGAAAAGAAACACAGGAGATTAAAAGATTACTAGAGTAGATAAAGAACTCTGGGAAAAGCAATGAAAGCAGAATAGATGACATGGAAGAATGGAACAGTACTATCGAAGATACAGAAATAAAAAGAGCCAAAAGAGAAAAGGAGAGAGAAGTGCAAATGAAGCAGTATGAGGAGACTCTTAGAAAATTATCAGACTCCATGAAGAGAGGAAATGTAAGAGTTATAGGCATTCCAGAAGGTGAGGAGAAAGACAAAGCAACTGAGAAATTATTCAAGGAGATAATTGAAGAAAACTTCCCAAGCATGAAAAAGGAGATGAATATAGACATACAAGAAGTGAGAAGAACTCCCAATTACCACAATGAAAAGAAAACTACAGCAAGACACCTAATAGTAAAGCTTGCAAGAGTCCAAGACAAGGAAAAAATAATGAAACTGGCAAGGGGGAAGAAACAGATAACTTATAAAGGAAAACCAATCAGGTAAACTTCAGACTTCTCTGAAGAAACAATATGGGCAAGAAGAGAATGGAGTAACATATTCAGCAAACTTCAAGACAGCAAATGCCAACCAAGAATACTTTACCCTGCAAAGCCCTCCTTCCTCTATAAAGAAAAAATATGGACCCTCTCAGACAAACAGAAACTCCAGAAATTCATTACAACTAAATCCCCACTCCAAAAAATTCTACAAGAAGTCCTAAAGCCAAAACCAACAGAGGAATGAACAAGAAGAACAGAATAAAGCGAGGAATAAAATCACAAAAAAGACAAACAAAATGGCAAACACAGATGCCAACATATCAATATTAACTCTAATGTAAATGGATTAAACTAATCAATAAAAAGACACAGAATGGCAGGCTAGATTAAAAAACAAAATCCAACCCTCAGCTGTCTCCAGGAAACATATTTAATCACAAAAGATAAACATAGATTGAAAGTAAAAGGTTGGAAAACAATCCTACAAGCAAATGGACCAAAAAAAGAAGGCAGGAACAGACATACTTATATTAGATGAAACAGACTTCAAATTAAAAAAGGTAAAAAGAGACATAGATGGACACTACATTATGATCAAGGGGACAATACATCAGGAAGATATAACACTCATCAACATACACTCACCGAATGAAGGGACACCAAAACAGACATTAAAGAAAATACATATATAATGGGAGACTTCAACACCCCACTCTCACCAATGGACAGATCAATGAGACAAAAAAATAAAGACACTAGAGCCCTAAATAAAGACATAGAGCTCATGGACTTAACAGACATCTATAGGACACTGCACACAAAAAAATCTGAGTACACATTTTTCTCAAGTGCACATGGATCATTCTCCAGAATTGATCACATACTGGGCCACAAGACAAACATCAACAGATACACAAAGATCAAAATCATTCCAACTATCTTCTCAGATCATAAAGGTATCAAGCTAGAAATAAATCATGAAAAGAAAACAAGGAACCCTCCCACTTCATGGAGATTGAAATCCACACTACTGGAAGACCACTGGACTAATGAGGGGATCAAAGAAGAAATTAAAAAATACTTTGAGTTGAATGACAAGGAGGACACCACTTTCCAGAATGTATGGGATGCAGCAAAAGCAGTAATAAGAGGAAAATATATGGCAATACAGGCTCACATCAACAAACAAGAAAGAACTCAAAGAAACAACCTAATCTCACATCTCAAGGAGCTAGAAAAGAACAACAAAAAAACCCTAAAGCAGTAAAAGAAAGGAAATAATAAAAATCAAAGCAGATATAAACAAATTGGAAATTAAAAAAACAATCCAAAAGATCAATGAAACTAAAGTTGTTTCTTTGAAAAAATAAACAAAATAGACAAACCTCTAGCCAGGCTCACAAAGATAAAATGGGAGAAAACACATATAAATAGGATTACAAATGAAAGAGGAGATATCACAACAGACCCAGTAGAAATCAAAAGAATAATCATAGATTACTATGAACACTTACATGCAAACAAATTCAACAACCTAGAAGAGACAGACAAATTCCTGGAATGATATAATCATCCAAAGCTGGATAAAGAAGAAATAGAACAACTAAACAAAACCAATTACAAGCAGTGAAATTGAGGCAGTAATCAAAGTACTCCCCCAAAACAAAAGCCCAGGCCTAGGCGGCTTCACTAATGAATTCTACCAAATGTTCAGCAGTGAATTAGTGCCTATCTTACACAAACTCTTTCAAAAACTTGAAAAAGAAGGAATACTACCAAATGCATTCTACAAAGCCAACATTACTCTAATACCAAAACCAAACAAAGACAGCACAAAAAAAGAAAATTATAGGTCAATCTCCCTAATGAACACTAATGCAGAAATCCTCAACAAAATCCTTGCCAACAGAATCTAACAATTCATCAAAGGTATAGTACACCACGATCAAGTGGGATTCATCCCAGGGGCACAAGGATGGTTCAACATACAAAAATCTATAAGTATAATCCAACACATCTACAAAAAGAAAAATAAAAACCATATGATCATATCAATAGATGCTGAGAAAGCGTTCGACAAAGTCCAGTATCCATTTATGATGAAGGCCCTTGAAATTCTTGGGATAGAAGGAACATAACTTAACATGATAAAAGCCATGTACAACAAACCCACTGCCAACATTATTCTCAAAGGCGAAAAGCTGAAGACCTTTCCTTTAAGATCAGGGACAAGACAAGGATGTCTTCTCTCACCACTGCTCTTCAATATAATACTGGAAGTCCTAGCCAGGGCAGTAAGAAAAGAGAAAGACATGCAAGGACTCAAATAGGGAAAGAAGAAGTAAAACTATCACTATTTGCAGATGATATGATAATATACATAAAGAACCCTAAATACTCCACAAAAAAAAAAAACACTCAGAATAATCAATCAGTTCAGTAAAGTAGCAGGATACAAAATCAATACACAGAAATCAGTAGCCTTCCTATATGCAATCAGTCGGAAAAAGAAGAAATCAAGAAAACCATCCCTTTTATAATTGAAACCAAAAAAAAAATAAAATACTTGGGAATAAACCTAACAAAAGAAGTGAAAGACGTATACAAAGAAAATTATAAAACACTGTTGAAAGAAACTGAAGAAGACACAAAGAAATGGAAAGACATCCCTTGCTCATGGATTGGAAGAATCAACATTATTAAAATGGTCATCCTCCCAAAAGCAATATACAGATTCAATGCTATTCCAATAAAAATCCCAATGACATTCTTCAAAGAAATAGAACAAATACTGATGAAATTCATATGGAACCACAGAAAACCATGAATAGCCAAAGCCCTATTGATGAAAACAAAGGAGAAAGGAGGTATCACACGTCCAAACTTCAAGCTATACTACAAAGCCATAAAAATTAAAACAGTTTAGTATTGGAACAAAAACAGGCACACAGACCAATGGAACCGAATATAGATCCCAGAAATAAAGCCACACTTATATGAACAACTAATCTTTGACAAAGGAGCAAAGAATATGCAATGGAACACAGTTTGTTCAATAAATGGTGCTGGGAAAACTGGACCTCACATGCAAAAAAATGAAACTAGAGCACTACCTCTCACCATATACAAAAATCAACTCAAAATGGATAAAAGAACTGGACATAAGACCTGAAACCATAAAATATATAAAAGAAAATACAGGTAAAACACTAGAAAACTACATCTCAAAAACATCTTTAAAGACTCATCACCCAGAGCAGTGATAGTGAAAGCAAAGATAAACACCTGGGATTACATTAAACTGAAAAGCTTCTGTGCAGCCAAAGAGACAGTAACTAAAACAGAGAGACACCCCATTGATTGAGAAAAAATCTTTGCACGCTATTCAACTGATAAGGGACTGATCACAAGATATACAAAGAACTCACAGGGCTCAACAAATACAAAATAAACAATCCAGTCAAGAAATGGACAGAGGAACTCAAAAGACATTTCTCCAAAGAGGAAATGCAAATGGCCAACAGGCATATGAAAAAAAGTTCAACATCCCTTATCATCAGGGAAATGCAAATCAAAACCACACTGAGATACCACCTTACACCAGTAAGAATGGCACATATCAAACAAAAAAAAGCAACAACAAATGTTGGCAAGGATGTGGTGAAAAAGGAACTCTCCTACATTGCTGGTGGGAGTGCAAACTAGTCCAGCCACTGTGGAAAGCTGTCTGAATGGTCCTCAGTCTACTAAAAATGGAGCCACCATATGATCTGGCAATTCCACTACTAGGGATCTACCCAAAGGACACAAAAACAGTGATTCAAAAGAACACCTGTACACCTATGTTTATTGCAACACTATTTACAATAAGTAAAACCTGGAAACAATCCAAATGCCCAAAAATAGATGACTGGATCAAGATGTGGCATATATACACAATGGAATATTATTGAGCAATCAAAAATAAACTCATGCCATTTGCAGCAATGTGGATGGAGCTAAAAGGAATTATGCTCAGTGAAATAAGCCAGAAGGAAAAAGAAAAATATTGGATGGTTTCACTTATAACAGGAATATAGAGGAACCAAATAAGACATCAGTGTAAAAAAAATAATAACAGTACAAACTACAACAAAGCAAAAACAGACAATTATAAACCAGAGACATTCTGCAGGGGAGGAGGAGGGAGAGGGGTGAGATGAAGGGAGGGAGGAATGCAGGGGACTGTGGTGATGGTGCCTGGGTGCTCTGGGGAAGGAAATTCTAGGGGGACTCAATCTGAGGGTGTGGGGGGAAGCAAATATTGTCTAAAAAATGTAAAAATGATAAATGTTAAAATAAAAAAGCAATAAAATATAGTTAAAAGCAGGAATGAAATAATACACTTATAGCCCATCTAAAATAGTTCTGGAGAAGGTGCCTGAAGGAGTCACTCCAGATGCTCAGGGTTCATGATACCTCTAGAACAGTCACTGAAAAACCAGAATTGAATGGTATTTGTGTTTTTCACCTTTTGTCATTAAAGCAAACACCCCCTTCAGATTTTTTTCAGTTAGAAAAACAGGTACTAATGTTGGTCTTTCATAAAAGTAAAGTGGCACAATGCTTAACTTTCAAAAACCAGGGGTACCAGTGTATATTTCCTTTTGAGCCTTTTGTTTGCCTTTCATGTGTTGATCCCACCAGGAATCTGTGAGCCTCAGAGGGTATGGGTCACAGCTGTGTAACCTTAATGCCTAACTGCTCCTTAGTAAGCAGCACCATCTAGGCTATTGTTTCTTTTTTTTTTTTTTAATATTTTATTTTATATAATTCTTATATCATTTTTCATTTTTGCACAATGTATGCATTTTCATTTTGGTTATATTCCCCATATCATTGCACCCCCCCTTATTTTGACCCTAATCCTTCCCCCCCCCCCCCAGTGTGTCTCTGGTCCATAATTGCTTGTCAGCACAGGAAACAGGTTAGGCTATTGTTTCTAAGGCAATAGACTATTGTTTCTAAGACAACATGGAGGATAATAAAGCTGTGTTAAATACTTGGTGTTTTTACCCATTTTATGCCCAAATTGATAGGCTCTGTTCTCTCTGCAATGGGGCTGGTGGGGCTGAGGAGACTGAAATGATGTCAAGGGGTGGAGAATGGGTCCTAGAAATGGAGGAGGAGAGGAGGAAGTCCTGACTGACAAGTACACTGCTGTTTCCTGGTCACTGGCCAATCACAGCACAGCAATTATGTAACTTCCTCACAGGCAGGAACTGTGTCACATTCATTTTGAATCCCCAGGACTCAAATTTCCCCAGCTCTTACGTTCCCAGTAAATGCTTTCCAGTTGAACTAATGGGGGACAATCTGAGTTTGTCAGTTGCCTCCCATTTTCCCTCCTCAGTCAGCCACCATCTGGGCTCCATCCTGAGCTGCTTTTCTGTTTAGAACCCTTTGCCAACTCCCGTTCAACCTAGAGTGAAGCCCTGCCCAACTCCATCACTCTTCTTCTCATCCTCACCCTCAGCCAGAGGAGGAACTCACATTTACCTTCTCCAACTGTCATACTCTGTTCTTTCCCTGAGAGCAGGAACATTTCAGATAATGGCCCTGATGGTTCCCACAATTTTGGATTTCCCAGACAGATATTTCAAAAGACAGATCTGTGAAACAGACAACGGCTTGCCAACATAATAAAAGCATCTATTTTGCCATCTATCATCACCACAACTTCATATAAAAAAATATTTAATAGCAGCAAAGCAGCAAAAAGCCTTTCCAAAACAAGAGCCATTTTTTTCAGAATGAAGTTTGAAGGATGCTTCCCAAGAAAGCACAGTTGGTAAATATATAATTTCATTTTTTTTCCCATTGTGCTATAGATTAGTCAAAATTTTGCCAAAGATCAGTGTTGAGAACCACCATTCTATGTGACTCTAAGAGTAGAATTTGAGGCCAGGTTAAGTCCTGGCTGGAAGGGAGATACTTGGGGCCATATAGGGGCATAAGTAAACATGTGTCCACATTAACCATGCATTAGTAGGAGTGGTCCTGGTTAACAATCTCCAGAGCTGATCAAGCAGTCAAGTCCCTTCTCTTTTGACCTCTACTTTCTACCCTCAACTACTTCCCACCTCAATCTTTTTGACCCTCAACTGCTTCCCACCTCAATTTTTATTCTATGTCCCCCAACCCAGTTTGTTTTTCATTTCTCTTGGGCAACTTTTAATTTCTTGTAACATTTTATAATCTTACCACCGTCTAGGGAAATTAAAGTAATTTTCATATATTCTGATGATATTCAAAAACTATTTTTACTAGGAGAACAATTCAAATTTGCTAATGGAATAACTTGTTATTGAGGCCTTTGTTTCTGCAGGTGTTTAAAACCTTGTCTGCTAGAAACAATGGCTAACTCGATAGCATTGAGAATCCAGTAGCCTGATTAAATACAATTTCCTATTAAAAGGAACCAGCACTCCTTGGAAAAGTGATTAATTCTAGGACTATACAAAGTGAGCTTGGACTATCATGTCATACCAGAAGGCAAGAAAATTATATCAATGACTACCAGGCTCATATCAAAAGGCATAGGAGTCAACTTGAATGGGTTCCTATGCCCAAAGAGGAAAGAATCAACATTAAAAAAAAATAAGCGTAATATACTGAAATATGTAAAAAATTAAATCAATAAGTACATAAAGATAATAATTGCTAATTTTGAATGATGCTGGGGAAACAACTCATAGTCTGAACTTCATCATAGTTTTTAAGATCAGGATGAAACAAACCACTACTAACAGTCAATATTTTAAAATATACTATATTGTTATTCCTCTTTTAACCTAAGTAAAATAGTATTTGTCACACTGGAAGCCACTGGTATTTAACAGTCTGAACAAAAGTAGAATTTCACTACGTCTTGGTGAGTGTACAATGATCATATGGTAACTGTAGCAGGGTCAGCTCAGAAATCCATGACATTTTGAAGCAGAGAAAAGCCAGCAAGCTCTTAACCATGTGGACTTTCTCTGGTGTTAGCAACTTCCTCTCTAGATTCTTTAAAATTATAAATATCCACTCTAACCCTTTTTAATTTTAACACTGCTGATAAGATATAATTGTTCAAAGAAGAAAAGAAAAAAATCATCACTCTTCATTATTAAATGTAAATGAACCAAATCGAAAAAATTACATGTTTCTTCCTCTGAAAAATCTTTGTCTCTTGTTTTTATCATCCTAGTCCTTTGTTTTATATCATTTATGCTCAATTCAGAAAATGCCTATCTAAATTCTCTTTCTTAGCTTAAGTTAGTAACCCCTTGTTCTTGTATTTGACACTAACTCAAATAGCCTTGAAACAATTATTCTCTCTATTCCCTTCAGAATTGTCTATTCTATAATGAGTTCCCACTTAATCTCTTCTTTGCCAAAGAATATCACTCAGAATAGGTAAGATCCTTAAATCCCTGTGTGGTCTCATTGCCCTCTGTTGTATCTTCTCCATTTCTATATCCTTTTATAATAAGGTGACTGGAACTGTGCATATAGTATCCAAATGTGGCCTTGCCAGTCCTCACAAAGAACCTAGATAATTCCCTGGATTTACATTCAATCCCTCTTCTTAAGCATCCTCCAACAGGGGCCCTTATACTGTCTTTATGGTTATGAAACTGAAAATTTGAAATGCTGAGTTTCCTTCTCTCCTTCTATCCATCAAAATGTCTAGTTTCCAAACACACTAGGGAATTCCTGTCTATTTTGGCACCTAAATACACATGTTTGCAATGCATCTGAGGCAAAAAGAAAGTACACCCGGCCTTCAGTCAGGTTCATTTCAGTGAGCAGGTGCTAGAGACCCTTTTTTAGGGAGCCAATGTCTAAAGTGGTTCCCTTCTTTAGGAGATTAACTGTGGATTTGTTTTTCATGGACACCACCATTTATTCATCCCTGGTACCGTCTTTAGAGGAGAGGTGATTCTAAAGCTGAAGATCAGGCTGAAGTGGAGATGAAATAGCTGAGGCTACTTAAAGATGTATGTTCTTCAGTAGAAAACTTGGTAAATTCAGATCTTTGAAGAAATCCTTAGGAACCAAAGAACACAGATTCTTCAAAACATTTTGTACCTAATGTCAAACATACACATCTGCATATACACACTATGTGCACACTTCACACACACTCACCTCTATCAGAGCTAGTCAATCTGAAACATGATCTCAGAGCTATTGAGGTTTCAATCTTGTGTGGGAGACAGACATTGATGGGATAAACACCTATGTGAGTATACAATTACAAGTAAAAGCATATTTTAAAGGACTGACCTAACTGGGGGATCAGAAAAGCCATCCTCAAGGAAATGATGTTGAACTGATATGTAGTAATTAGCAAGAGTTCTCTTACTGTCTTGGAAGTGAAGTGAAAGTTGAGCACTCCAGGCAGATATACAAAGGTTTTTGGGGGGAATGAAACAATGCCATTTTCGTTGGAAGATGGAAAATGAAGGAAAACAATATGAGTAGAACAAGAGATAAAAAAGGTTAGATCAGAGAGGCCATGGCAAGGCGTTTGGATTTTTCCTATGAGTAATGGAGAACCATTGAAGGATATGAATTAGGGGAGTGTTTTCAAAGCAGATTTTTGTTTTGAAAAATTCTCCCTGGTTGGCACGAGAATGGATCAAAGGGTGTGAGGCAAATACCAGTGTGCTGTGCCACATTTCTTTGATCCTCCTAACCTCAGCACAGTTACACTGAACAGTTCCATGCACTGTTGCCAATGACCCACTTAGACAGAGTATGTACACCAGGGATCTCTACATTCTGCTTTCTCCTGAACTGCAGAAGAATGCTCATCTGTAAGCAGCTGTAACCTCAAAATGCAGAAAAGTTAACATCCCTACCACCAAACCCAATCAATGAAGGAAGAAAATGAGGGGATAAATGCTCCAGACTTCTCATCCCTTGGGGTGAAAATTCTGAGGCGCACCCTACATGACTCCTTGGGGGATCCCCAGTGGGATTGAGACACAGCTGCCCACTGTGGTACTTAACCGATTTGCAAACATTTATTGGTTTTCTTCATTATCTTACTTTGTTCTCTATGTCACTGCTGTTTTCTGTGATCACCTCCCAAGTCAATTACCTGCTTCCAAGTTGTCTCAGGTCAACTTTTGGAGGAATCTAAATTAAGACAGAGTGTGATAATAGGGTAGAACTTCAGCTTAAATGACTTAGCTGTTAATCTGTTTATATAATGAAGAAACAAAACAAAATCCACATTCTTTGCATGGTGTTCCAGTTATCTACTGCTGTGTAATGAATTGCTCCAAAACCTAGTGGCCAAAACCAAAATCATCTTGTTACTAATTTCTTTCATAGTACTAGTGGCTGTCTACACAGGGAGTTTTTATATGGTGTCAGTCACCTGATTGAAGAGAGAAAATGGCTGAGGATGGTGTCATATCTAGGACTTTCTGCCTTGTATATCTGAAATTGATATTGACTGAAATAGCTACACATGGCCTCTTCATGTGGCCTGGGCTTTTCCAGCATGGTGGCTGGATTTCTAGAGCAAAAATCTCAAGAAAAAAATGGCAGGAAAAATGTGTTGTCTTTTCTAAGCTACCCTCAGGAGTCACAGAGCATCATTTCTGTTACATTCTATTCATTTTAACTGAGGGATTAATAAGGGCAGCAGTATTTAAGGAGAGGGGAATAAGATTCTACTTAATGGGAGGAGTGTCAAATAATTTGACACGATGACATGCTCTGAGAGTGGGCCCTATAAATAAATTCGTAGCCTGGTTTCATTTCCATCATCAAGAGACTCAAAAGAGAAAACAATACTTAAAAGAATGCTACTGTGAGTGTCTGATGTTTATTCACCATATCAAGTTACCTGGCTTAATCTGTTTTATTACAGGGAAGTTCCTACTTTGGTACTAAAGCAGTGTGCTGGTGGAAAAGTTGAAACTGTTAGTCTATCTAAGAGACAGTGGTTTCAGGGAAAAACAGTTAATACCTCTGTGAGAGTCCCCCTTAATTAAGAGAAAATAGAAGGAAAAATATATAAATGACTTATTTAAGCTTTGGAAATTGAACTTAGAAATAGCTAGGTTAATGATTTATTTTTCAATATGAAAATTCTCTTTATATTGACTGTTTTGCTCTCACAAATGTCAAGCCATTTATTCTATGGTTAAGGTGTCCATATTTTCAATGGAAGTATTTTCTTTTAAATGTTAAGAGATATCAATGCTGAAATTAATTCATTTTCTCCTTATGCTAAAAATTAGAATATCATAGCAGGACATACTCTTAATTGATGTTAACAGGGATTGGTGCAAAAAAGAAAATCTAAAGTCTTCCATTTAATTTTCCTTTAAAGATCAACACTTGAATTATAATAATAGAATTATAGCAGCTATTTTGAACTCACCCATGCTCATTGACCTAGCTTGTCAGAAATCAACCAATAATCAATCAATATGTTCTCTGAACTAAGCACTGACTTTGGGAACACTCAATTCCAATCCTAGCACTGCCATGGTGACCTCACTCTAACCACTTACACTTCGTTAAACACCTTCTCAGTTTCTTTGTCTGTCAATAATGGCATTGCTGCTTTTCCTACAATAAAAATAAGTTGATTTGCAATGTTTAACCCCTAATGCCTAGTCATTTTCTCCTGAGACTGCATGACTGTAATTCCAGATGTAGCTGAGGGGGAAAATTAGGGTATAATATGTAGATTTACTCTGAGGGTTAACACTTAATGTCTTAGATATAATATTGGCAGTTGTGTTTTTTTATGGAAAAAATAATATGAATCTATTTATGTTCTAGTTGACAATTTACCCAAAAATGTAGTGACTCAAAACAATAATTTATTAAATACATCATGATTTTGTGGTTCAGCAATTCAGAGAGAACAGTGAAGATGACTCATCTCTGTTTTAAGATGCTTAGAGCCTGAATTGGGATAGGACCAAAGTCAGAACACTAAGACCAAAAAAAAAATTGGTGGCTGTATAGGTCTCTGTCATCTCTCGCTCTCCTGCCCTTCCTCCTTCAAGATACATTACTGGATCTTTGACCCCACATAACTTCTCTTTTGTAATTATTTTGGACTTGCTCACAGAATAGAAATCTCATGGTAGTCAAATATCTTAGATTTCAACTGAGAGCTCTAAGAAAATGTGTGTCTGTGAACAGAAATCAGAAGATACAAGTTGTTTTGAGATATTGGCACAAACTGACATAGTGCTACTTCTACCATATTCTGTTGGCCAAAGAAGAGTCTACTTGGACTCAAGGGGAAGAAACATAGATACCATGTCTCAGTAGGAAGGATTTTGAAGAATCTGACCTACCTTTAGTCCAGGACAATTAACTCTATCACAGTATGTCTTATTTATTGTGTGTGTGTGTGTGTGTGTGTGTGTGTGTGTCCTTAGAATGTTCTTTTATTTTTGGAGTAGTATTCCATTATATGAATATATTACATTCAGCTACTGAAGGATATTTGGATATCTAGTACTTTTTTAATGACCATCTCCCCCTCTAGACTGTAAATTCCACAGGTATAAAATGTATCACAGTATGTCTTATAATGCTGCAGAGAGTATAGCTTCTGAAAACAGAATACAAACCTCTGTTGAGCCACATCCCACCCCCAAAGATAACAGCTATAAACACTGGACAAAATAAAAGAAAATAATTAAAAAATAGAAATAAACAATTATCTGAAGACACTGAACAGCAACCAAAATCAGGTACTGGGAAAAAAGCTAAAACAACAACAAAACAGATGCTCTGAGCCATCAATTGGAAGAAGGAATGACACTGGATGTATTTTTCATTTTTTATGACTTTTTACCTCAGTCCACATTAGATAGGTGAATAATAGGAGAATAGAAGACCTGAAGTCATACTGAAGAAAGAGTACAGAGGCACCATGGGAGCCTAAAATTGAAGAGGGGGATATTCTAAAAATGAGAAATCCAGAGAGAGAGCCCTAAATTATGCATATGAACTCTGTGATAATCTAAACTGACCACTGAACTGCTTATATCTAGGGAAAATTCCAAGCACCCCAGGGTAATAATAAGAGTACTGAATGAAACAGAAACCTAGTGTCTTTATAATGTATCATTCAATGTCAAGATATAATCCAAATGTATACATATCTAAAATGAAAACTGACTGGTTGAGCTTTGTAAAAAATAGAGTGAACTTGAAGACTAATCAACAGAAATTATCATTCTGAAAATCAGAGAGAAAATAAATAGAAAATCATGAACAGATCCCAAGGGATCTGTGAAATAATGACACAAAGCTTAATACATGTGAAATTAGAATCCCAAAAATTGAAGATGGAGGGAATGGGGGGGCAGAAATAAACATTTGAAAAAATAATGACTAAAATGGCCAGAATCTGATGAAAGACATAAATCTACAGTTTCAAGAAACCCAACAAACCACAAAACAGATAAATATAAAGTAAATCACACATATCAACACCATAGTCAAACTTCTGAGAACAAAGGATGAAGAGAAAATCTTGAAGGCAGCTAGAGAAAAATAGCTCCTTACACACAGGGAAATGATGATAATAATTAAGGCTGATTATTTGTCAGAAATGATGGTGGCCAGGAGAAAACTTTAAAGTGCTAAGCAAAAACACCACTGTCAATCCAGAATTCTATTTTTTATTAACACAGCAAAAATATTCTTCAAAAATGAAGACAAAATAAAGATGTTTTCAGAAAAATGCAATGGGACACTAAGGAAAAATATGAAACCTGGATAACTTCACTCAAACTTAATGTTAATTTAGTATATAAATTTATTTTGCTCTTTTCGTACTCCCAACTGTTCTTCTACTACATTATACTGTACACAGATTCCCCACTTTCCTATACCTGCTTTTGTCTCTTTTTTTCCTCCTGTGTACCAATGCATATTAAAAGCTTCTCAACTGGACAATATTAAAGAAGTATAATTTTGAGCAAATACCCTGTTCTAGCATCTTTCTGTGGCTTACATTTAACCTTTATCCTTATCAACAGTTGAGGCTGGTATTATCAGTACAAAATTACAGGAGAGAAAATAGGCTGAAAGAAACTAATTGCCATCTATCTGCCCAAGGTCATAGGGCTAGTTAGTGCTAGAATCAGGTCTAAGTAGAGGTCCTTGATCTGCTTGAATTAACATTTCATGGACATTTATATATAGCTTGAAAATTGACCTAGCCACTTAAGAACACCTTCTAAGATCTTGGTTACACTGAGCAGCTACTTTTTTTTTAAGGCAAAATTTCAGGCTAGTATTCTGATAATATATAAATTGCCTGCTTTCCCCCTTACCACATTCTTCTTTTAGCAATAAATAACATCCAACAGCCCCCAAGACAACACATATGACTGTTCTAGCTGCTCATAGCTGCTCACTCAGAGACTTTATCACTCAGGCTTCCTTGAAGTTAGGTGAGGATCATGTGGTAAGTTTGGGCAAACAGAAGTGGATACAAATATTACCAGAATCTAACTTCTGGTTAAGTCCTTAAAAGAAAAAATACTTCATTTAGATTCCTGATTTCCCCCTTTCCTAGGGGCTGGAAAATGCAAAGATGTGTCCCTGCTTTGGGCTGGTGATGGAAACCACATGTAAAGATCAGGAGAGCCAACCTGTCCTTCAGTCCTCAAGATGGCTCTGAATGTCTCACTGCTGAAGTGCATGTGAACTACCTTCATAATAGATTAAAGAAAGCAAAAAAAGTTATAAAAAATCAAAGGCATTTATTGAAAATCTGACTAGGTGGCTATGACTTTGGTGTTTTACTTAACCTACTAAGCTTCTGTTCCCCAATCTCTAAATAGGGTCTGGCACAAAGCAAGAGTTCATATATGTTACATTTATTGTGAGTCATGGGGCTAGATGCTATAGAAGATTTCAATATAGACATAGTCTTTTCTTTCAAGTCCCAACTGTCTTTAGACTCTGAAAAGAATATCTGCCTAATGAATGCTGTTGACCTACAAGTAAAGACAATGAACTTGTAGTTTTTAGACAGGTGGCAGTGATCTCACAGGCTATGTTTTAATTTTCATTTGACAAACCTTCTTTTTTACCATTCTGAAGCTTAAAACAAGAGTGTTTTCCCCCCAAGTGTTTTCTTCTGCAATTGTGTTACACACAAACAGACACACACACTCCCATATATAATTAACATATATACTTAATATAATATATATAATTAACCCCCATATATATTTAATTAACACCTCATTTTGAGGTCAGCTCATTACTGGATTACAATGATGATAAATTTCTTCAAATAAAAGAAATTAATATTTTCCTGCTATATTTCTAGGTATTCCCTTCCCACTCTAGCCCTTTCTTCACCCCGTACCCCCTGCACTTGCTTCTCTTAATTTTCCTTCAAAAAAAAGGATATGTAATACATTTAGAAGGTGACAGTATGGTATGGTTATTCAACATTCAATTCATGTCTTCAACAGCAACAGAGGAAAGGTTAGAAATATAAACACAGTCCCTTGTTTATTGCAATTTCACAGCCGTGGAAAATGCCACAGAACTCAAGAAGGCTGGCAGCAGGAATTAGTTAAAACCTGCCGTAATGTTTCCTTTCCCCTCACTGCCTCATGTCTTTTCAGGGTGGCTGCCAGTTAATGCTTATAATATGTTAATTTGTGAAAATAAGAACTAAAAGGAATAAAAAGGTGGGGAGGGCTTGGAATGATCTAGGGCATGGAGGAGAGGGCCAACTGGCAAAGGAGAGAAGGGGCTGAAAAAAGGGACAGAAAGGAAGCAACACATAATTTGGGTAGACATAGAGTATACTTTTAAACAAAAAGGGGAATAAAAGCAAGTTATACCTATAAAGAAGAGTTATTTCAATTTCCTGTCTCTGGCAAGGGTATGAGGACAAAGAAAAGAATATAGTAATAATCTCAAAACTAATGAAGGAGACAAATCTGAATCTAGATTCCCTTGTTTAGTATCTTGCAAATTTGAAAGAGCACTATTTGTACCATTTTAAGGCAATCATCTCCCTGCCTTGCCTCCAGTCCTGCTTCTGGTGATGTTATCACAAGTATCATTATATTTAGGGATAGCTCAGAGAAGGTTAGATTCTAACTCCCAACCCTAAATTCTAACCCCTGCAAGGACTTGATAACCCTGAATCAGCCAGCATGTAGGCATGACTTCAGTAAGGTAGGTGCTGGGGGATAGGTGACATGTTGGTAGAGCCCTTGCTCTATGGGGTGCTGACATCTTTAAGAACAAAGCCTCCTTCCTGCTGCGATTCCCTCATTATCTGAGGTTGCTGTCTCAATGCCCAATCCACACACCCCCAGCCTCCCCTACCCTGTAAGCTGCTCAATTGCCACAGAAAAGGCAGAACTGACTTGCCTTCCAATCTGCTGTTCCATAGTAGAAGAAAGATAAAAGAAATGCAGAAGTTAAGAGAAAAGTGTATTAGAAAAATCAAGGATGACAACAGGCTGTGAAACTTGAATTCCAACTTCTAGGAATTTTTCCAGCAACTTCTGACTCAGCAATTATGAAGCAACTACCTATGAAACAAATAATTTATATCATACCAAATATACCAAGTTCAAGAGGACATAAAATAGGGAATATTAGTGTCTAAGTAAGCATACATGGCTCTATATTCTTTCCTAATTTAGAAGAATTGAAAATTTTTTTGGCAGGGTACTTATCCTTTATTTAGTTGTGGTCATGAAAACTATTCCAATTTTCCAAAAAATCTTCTTAATTCAATACTGCTGCAATATCATGGCATTAAAGATTCAATGTGCCACTAGACATAAAGACCAGAATTTTTTATCATAAACCATGATGCTAGGTAATGTTTGAATGAGAACATTTGATATGGATGGTCAGATGAAAGATATCAAAATGTCAAGGAATTGTAATTTTTACAAAAGATTCTGGATGAATAACTTGGGATAATGTCTAGGTTTGCTTGTCACATGAAGCACTGGTGTCCACATTTGGGCTTGTGTAGCTTCATTCTTTGACCCTTTTTTTTTTTTTTGAACGATTTCAAGTAAATCCTTTCTTCTACTTCCCTAGGATTCAAATTCCCTCCATGTTGTCAAAGTCCCAAGAAAACCAGTAAAAAAAAATACCTGTCTTCAGCCCCAGGGATCTGCCACCATAGGAAAGGAAATCCAGCACATTTATCAGTTTTTTCCTTCCTATGGAAGGGCTGTCAGAGCAAAGTGCCTTTTCACCAGCTTCAAACAAGGTTCATTCCCAAGAACCTACCAAAGAAATGCTCAACTCCCCATCAATGGCTTGAACCTTTCAGTTCCACTTGAGACAGATTTAAGTTGACTTGTCAAAGGCTGAGAAATAGTTTGCAATTGAATTTGAAAGGAAAAAAGAAAAAGAAACAAGTTGTTGGATATTTCTTCCATGTGTGTTGAGCTTTATAAGCTTTCTCTGCTCACTTCTTATACCTGCCCCTGCTATTAATAATTGATAACTCCTTTTAGAAAACCAGTCCCCAGCTGAAATTGAGCAGGTTCACGTGGGAAAAACCAAGATGCCATGGGGGATAAAAGCAATTATAGGCACAAGCTCTGGAGCAAGGATCCTTGAGTTCAAGTTTAAACTCCATCATTTCTACTTTTGGGATGCTGGGAAAGTTATTTAATCTATAGTTCAGTTTCTTCAACTGTAAATTATGCATGTTATATCAGTATAAATTATATAGAATTGTTATAAAGATTAAATAAGCTAGCAGTTACCTGGCATAGAGTAATCACTCTATTATTATTATCATAGTTGTTGTTGTTATATGATTATGTATGCTTTGAGAAACATGGGGATGGGGGGGTCTCTTCTATTGAACTAGTCTTGATTGCTGAAAAAGGTGTGCCTAGGATAAAAACCCCTACATAAGTGACCTCTTCTTACAATTACCTTTCAACTGTGATTACACACTATAATAAAGAGAACAGATTAGAGAAAAGATGAGCCAACAATTAAGTTAGTAATTCCCAGTCCTGTTGGTTAAATCTCCCCCACCCTGCTAAAGACCCTTAAGTTGACAATTTCAAATTAAAGGATCCCTAAGAGGGGCTTATGGTGGGTACAAAGAAGCAGCTCACAAAATACAGTTTTACTGATCATGTAATTGCGACTTTAGGGTTGTGTCTGATTCCAGCTGTCCCCATATGAAACATTTTCAGATATAGTCACATTTGTTAGCACAGAATTGATTTACAAAACTCAAGGAGGGCTTGGAATTCCTATGAACTGTAAATTAGTAAATTGCTTTTTAATCTACCATAAAAGATCACTGAAAAGTCCTTTTAAAATCAAAGGTCTGCTAATTCAATCATGAACACATTTACCCAATGGTGCTCAAGGCAAGAGGAAACCTTAAAGGCTGCGCAATTGCCATTTAAAACATATAATTTACGAAATGATTTAAGTTTAATTACAATACTAAATGCAGACTTGTGTTATTCTGAAGAGACATTGGCCTTGGCACTAATGTTTGCTTTAAAAATGTTTAAAGATGAACTAGTACTTCTTGTATTATGTGCCTCCTGACTATACCTATTTCTCTGTAGGCCAACAGAGATGACGTGAAGACAATATCTCCTAGATGGCTGTCCTCTTTGGGGTCGAGTGTATGCCCTGCACACTTCAGTGCACAGAGAGGGAGAGATCAAGCTGACCTGATGTAGGAATTGAAGGATACTTACTACATCAGAGATAGAAACTAGAGAGTTCAACAATCTGTCTCCCATGTGATAGACTTGAACTGAGACCCAGAGAGGTGAGGTGATTTGCTATTAGAGAGAGGCCAGTTTCAGAACTAGAACCCATTTCTCCTAATTCAGTGCTCTTTTCTAATTTGCCAGAATTTCTCAAATTTGAATGTGTTTTAGAATCACGTGGAGTTCTATTTGATATGGTCTCTCCTGCGCCTCCCATTCTGACTCTGCAGGACTGAGGTATAAGTTATATTTTTAATAATCCAGGGATACGAATGCAAGTGTACCCAGACACCACACTTTGAGAGATCCTGCTACAAGTCAAGTGTTTTCTTAGTAGATGTTTTTCAATCTATTAAGCTATTCAACTCTTCAGTCTAGAAGTGAAAGCCCTTTGAAAAGTTGTATAAATGTATTGCTGATATGTCCTGACCGGTGCACTTGTTTTCTCAGTCTACTTTTCTACTCAAAGTATGTTCCATGGAAAAGTAGCCTTGTCCTCAATTGGGAACTTGTTAGAAATGAACACTCTCAGGCTCCTCCCAAGATCAAATTAACCAAAACCTATATTTAAAAAGAAAACTCTTTTAAACAAAATCATGATCTAAATAAACAGCAAATTTCAGAAGTGCTGTGAAAAGGCCTAGCCCCCTCCGAACTGAAATGGGTAAAAGCTGGGGAATGATAAGCATCACTATATTTCCACATGAGGCCATTCTATAGGAAACCCAATCCCTGGAATGACTCTCGGATCAAGAGAAGCAGACAGAAACAAATGTACGAATAAGTCAAAATTTAAAAGTGAATGCCAGTTAAACTCAAGGTAAGGTTCTAATTATAAAAAAATATATAGATAAAATATTGGAAGAAGAAATGGCAAAATGTTAGTTGATTATTTCTGTTGTAAAAATATGCATGACTTTCCCCTCTTTCATTAAGTTTTCCACACTGAATATATGTTTTTCCATAATTATAAAAGAAAGCATACATAGTCGAAAGCTATATTTTGATTAATAATTTCAAAGAAAACCTTCACAAACCCTGTCACAAATCTTACCAGAGATTCACATACTAGTATTTGCCCTGATAAATGCCAGTTCTGTTCTTCAAGATTTACTTGTCAGGAAATCAAGACACACAGAATGAGTTATTTCAGAAGGAAATGTTCCAGGATTCTGAAAACAGATGATGCTTTCTTCAGCCTGTTGTCATTCTTCTCCTTCACGAGGATATTGTCGTCATCACTCTGGGTTTAACTCAGCTTGACAGTAGCCACATTTCTATGTTGATCTTCATCTCTTCTTTCAGTAAAAGTCTGTAAATTGAGGTTCAGCTAACAGGTATTTCATATTAATCAGACACTGGAACTAAATTAGAACCAAGAAAGGACCTGAGGTAAGATAATGTGAAGCCGAACGCCTCCCGGCAGACATCTTATGCTCTGGACCTCATATTCATGAATGCTGACGAGGCCATTTGCTCTCTCCTTATATAGGCCAGAGGGCCACAGTTCTCTCTACCTATCATAAACTATTGGCAGCATAACTCTTCACTTGCAATTCTTATTCACTCCCAGTTTGTGCTGCCACTAAAATATTCTGCTTCTCAACTACCATTATCAGAATCTAAATCATCCCTGGTCTAAGGCACCAGCTTTCCTAGTGCAGAAACCACAGACTCAGCAGCCAGGATGTCATCAGCATACTGGAGATTACATCATCTCCTTCTGCCAACCTTAATACCACTATGGTAACCATCAACAGCAATACTCATGATTATTTCAGTAGAAATATTGAACAGATGTGACAGCCTTGTCAAACTCCTTTGCTAGTGTCCAACCACTCTGTTATACCTTTTGCAATTCTAAAATCTCTCTTCTGGCCATAATAGAGATAGCATGCTCTGACCTCCTGAGTGGGAAACTACTCCTGTAGCATCAATTGGCATTTTGAATACTGGCTACCTATACCAACTTACATATATTGTGCTTTATAACCTGCTAATCATTTTTATTCACCTTCCCCTCTCTGACTCCCAGGCAGCTGAGCCCACTGTGGTATGACTTGAAAGAGTACTGAACTTCCTCTCAGATGTGTTCAGTCTCTGGATCTCTTAACAATTGTAAACCTTGAGCAAATCACTTTGAGCTTGTTTCTTTTCAGTAAAATACCTCTTTCCAATCCAATTTGAAAATGAAATGAGATGATTCATTTAAAAAGAATCAGTTATGAAAACAGGTACTCAACTACTTTTACATGAATGTTTATAGAAGCACAATTCACTAAAGTCAAAATGCGGAAAACAACCCTAGTGGATATACAAAATTTCATAATTGCAAACAGTGGAATATTACTCAACTACGAAAAGGGATGAAGTACTGATATACATGCTACATTGTGGATGAACATAAAAAACATTATGCTAAGTGAAGAAGCCAGACACAAAGGGTCACATATTGCAACAATACCATTTATTAGAAATATCCAGAAGGTTCACTAATAGAGACAGAAAACAGATCTGTGATTTCAAAGGGCTGAAGGGAGGTGGAAATAAGGACTAATTGCATAATGTGTATAGGTTTTCTTTGCAGGGAGGGTTGAACTAGCTAGAGGTGATGGTTGCACAACATTCTGAATGTTGTACAAATATCACTGAATTGCTCACTTTAAAATGCTTAATTTTATGTCACATAAACTTACTTAAATAAAAAAATTAATTATAAAGTACATGAAAGATCTAGTTAGCATATGCCAGAAGGCAAAAGAGTTTCAGAAAAATAAATATGTGAAAGTACAAAAACTTAAAAAAAAAAACAAAAACAAGCAAATAAAAATAAAATAAAACAAAAAACCCTTTTTGAGGCTAGGAGTCTGTTCTTACAGGCCTGGTAGGTCTTCCTGATGCCTTTGCTGCTACCCTATTCTGGATGTAGAAACAAGTTTAAGCTTTGAGATGTCATCATGCTCAGCTCCGATCTTTTGCTCTGACTCCCAAGCCCAGTTGCCTCAACCAGTTCACATAGTGTCATTTCTAGTCTCTCTCCTTATAATACTAAATATTAAGACAAAATGATTATCTGGTCTAAAGAATGAAGTCTTTAGAAGACCAGAAGAGCTTCTCTCTCTGTCTAAAGAAAGAGAGGATTCCTCAACGTCTAGTAGTAAAGTAAGGAGATGGCTTTATTAGAAACGTATTATCTTGGGCCCAACCTTAGGCCAACTGAATCAGAATCTGCTTTTTTATCAAGACTCTCAGGTGTTTTCTGTGCATATGAAAACTTGGAGACACACTGCTCTGGGACTCCAGACTTGTAATAGAATCTCCTTGAGAGAACTATGAGGATGTAGAGATGTAAACTGTAAGCTATGTTGTTCTAAGTAGGAAGTATCTTCATTTCATCATCTTCATAAACATTTACTGAAAAATTGATGAACAGTGGAGAAAGCACATGAGTTGTTCACCAAGTTATATCTAATTTCACAGATATCCTTAGCCTCCATTATTCTTCTATCCAATGGAAACAAAAATTCCACTGCTCTGGTTTTCTAGTAACCTCCCCAGTTCACAGGCACTATCTACTAAATTATCAAAAGTCTCAATTAGTGGGAACTGAGGTCATCTTCCCGTGGTTCCCCAATGCTATGCCATGGATCAGTTCTGAAACAGAATCAGCTTATTAAATATTGGAAGAGACCCTGGATGTATATTTTTAAAAAGAGTTTTAGGTGATTTCAATGCACAGCCAGTTTGGGAACTTCCTTTTTCTTTCTTTTCTGAATTCTCTTCAATTGACTGAAATTATTGCCTTCCATCCCTCCTTCCCTCACTCCCATAAATCACTGGGTTTGGAAGACATACCAGTTTCAGTAATCATGGTTTAGAGGTTATTTTTTTTTAATTTAAAAAAGAAATATTTAACAAAATCTAAATCTAACTTAATTTGGTTGGTTGACAAAGGAGATAGAAAAAGCAAGTGGGGGTCTCCCCTGGTTGAGGCAGGGGAGGCGCAGGCAGTTGAGCGCCGCACTGTGAAGCTCTGCAGCATGGGTTCAATCCCTGCTGGCCAGCAAGAATCCCACATGGCGCAGCAGACCCCTCCTGTCTCGCCCGCTGCTCCCCTCAGCAGTGTATTCCAGTCAGTCTGCCTGTTCTGTTCCCTGTTCTGTCTCTGGTGAATCCTCTCACCCTCCCACACATCTGAACTGTATCCTGGTTCTTGTATAAAAATAAATAAATATTTTAAAAAAAGAAAAGAAAAGAAAAAGCAAGTGGGAAAGAGCAGTATTTGAAGGGATAATGGTAATAGTATTCCAGAATTAATAAAAGAAAGAAATCTTTAGATTTGAGAGGAATATGTCTTAAAAATTAACATGCATAGTTAATAGAATCAAAGGTAATTCAATATCTATTCTGCCTCCTTAATTACTCAAGGAATTTAGAACACTAACTCTGAATAACCCTCTCTTTAATATACTTATTTCCAAAATTTTAAATTCATCATGTTTTTTACACCTTAATAAATTACTGCTGTTTTACATCAATTACTATTAAAATCACTCATTACAGATTCTCAAATATAATCAAATGCTCTAATATTAAAAGGGGTATTCCCAAAACTGAGAGCAAAACTATCTGAAAATATCTCCATGAAAGAGTAATGCTTTATTATACCACTAAAGTGTCCATATGTAAAAAGGGGCTATTAAATAATGAGACTGAATCTATATATTTTCACTGACATGATTTAGATATGTCATCCAGTAAGTGAAAGCAGAATGCCAAAAATGGCTACTAATTTCTTGGAAGTAAATAACTATTGTTACACTAGGCACCTTAGTTCTTGAAAATAATAATAGCAACATAATTCCTTAATGAAAGCAGCAAAGGAAAAGAAATCAGAAACCTAAACACTAAGCCAACAAACACTCTGAGTGTATGAGTGTATAGCACAACTCAAGACAAGTTTCCACTTTTCTTTAAGACTCTAGTGTCTCCATCTCTATCTTGTAGCTTTACCACTGATTAACTATATAATCTAGCAAGAGTCTTGCTCACAGGGCTCCACAGGGCTCCACTTCTTCAATAGCAGACTAAGTGACTAAGTGGTACCATCTGGTCTCTAAGGTAACATCATATCTAACCACTCCCACACCCCGGGTTCTAAATCTTGGGTAACAGATATTTGTAGAGAATGCAAGTCTCTCTCTCTTTTTTTTTTTTTTTGAATGTCAGTTTAAGCTGAGTGGAGATGTTTTGTATCAAACTACTGTATTTCTCTTCAAATATATTGATAATGTCAAATATGATCACAAGCAAAGATTTGATGACAACAACCAATATAAGAGCATAGACTAGGAATTAGAAAACCTAGGCCCTAATCAAACAATCGCTCTAAAAATCTTATATATAGCCTTCCTTTAAAAGCTGACATCAAAATGTGCTTTATCCCTACTCAGTAAATATCTTCCAACTGCTCATGCTCTCATCCCCAAGACAAAACTGTGTCTCTTATTCTGTAGTTACTATATTCCATACTAAGCATGCGGTCTTCTTGCTTTCAGAGCACACTAAACTGCACTCACTCTGCATTAACCACTTGACATGACAAGACCTCAAAAGGATATGAACTATAAAATAAATATCCACAGGTTTTTATTACACAAATAAGTAATTGGAGAGATTGGAGAGATAAACTTCTTTACAGAAGAATTCCAAGTAATTTATGTAGATTCTCTTCCCTTTAGACATATGGGTAATACTTAGTGACATGTTTCCAAAGAACAGAATATAAAAAGGGTAGGGGAGAGACTTTAGAGTGGAAAAAGCTGGTAGATATGACCCCAGTCAAGTGATGGAGGTTAACATCTCCAGTCATAAGTCCTGGCGATAACATACACCCTCTGATATTATGTGATGGAAAGGGCACTTCTTCTTTATGGCATTCTTCCTCTAAAATCCAGTTTAATACAAGGAAAAAAACATCAAACAAACCTAAATTAAGGAATAGCCAATGATGTACTCAACCAGTACTCCTCAAAACTCTCTAAAGTTCATGAAAAGGAAGATTGAGAAACTATCCCAAATGAGAGGCGACTAAGGAGACCTGATGACTGAACACAATGTGCAATCCTAGAGCAGATCATGGAATGAAGAAACATATTAGTGGGAAAGCCACTCAGCGGAATATTATTCGGTCATTAAAAAGTATGAAGTTCTGACACATGCTACATTGTAAAAGAATCCAGACAAAAATAGTCACATAATTTATGATTCCATTTGTATGAAATATACAGAGTACGTCAATTCATAGAGATAGTTGGTAGTTGTCTGGAGATAGGCGGAAGATTGAAAAGGAGGAGGAACTTCTTAATGGGTATGGGTTTTCCTTTGGGGAGATGAAAATGTTTTGGATCTAAAGGCAGTGATGGTACAACATTGTGAACATTCTAAATTCCATTGAATTGAACACTTTAAAATGACTATTTTTATGTTTCACCTCAATAAAAAAGAATATTATCGAAAAGTTGATTTTGATGAGAATCTTGGCTATGAGACAAAGTAGGAGAAAACAAATGTAGACTAACAGATGGACCAACCATCCTCCAGATGAATACTTAGCAAGAAATCATAGAAAATTGGGAGGAGTTAGGAGTCTGCAAACAGGAAATAAAGAAGCTGTCATATGATAGAAAAATAATATTAAAGGGCTCAAGACTGTTTTCCTGGGAATATAATATGGGTTATAACACCTAAAGAAAACTCTAATATAAATAGGAACATGTTTCATTTTTATGATCATCAATTTTTCTCATAACATTTTCCCAATCATTGAGAAAGTGTTCTTCACAAGTAGAAGACAAATTGAATGAGAAAGATCATATCTATTTTTTTTTGGCACTGAATCTTTGGGGATTAGCACAATTCCCAGTACATGGAGTACCCTTAATAAAAATTCATTAAATTTATGAATTTTGATAAATATGGGACATGTTAAAAGTAAATGTTAGAAGTAAAAGACTCTATTTTGGCTTAGTTATTTTTATACAAATATTGCCACTACAATAATTTATGTGTTGTTGTTATTGTGTATTATTGCTGATCATTACACATATTTTTAAATCTCAATGAACCCTTCTGATGTGGCAGGTTTTTGATGAGAATGCTTTGCTTAACTTAAGATGGGCAAAATAATTTGTTTTTATTCTCCTTTATCATACAGTTGAAATTCTTTATCTCTTGTCAACATCCATAGGTCTTGCCCATATTTACTGATAAAGTAGCTAAAAATTTCAAACACAAGCTCCCTCAGATGAAAATGAGGATCAAGAATTATGTGAATATTGAGAATGCAATTTTTATACTATAAGTCTACTTGTAATCAATGATATGACAATGATTATCAACAGCAACCAGTCACCCTCAGTGATTTACATAGTTACACTTCATCAAGAGGAGATAAGCTAAGCTAACCTGCAGAGTTTAAAAGTAAAGACATATAAGATCAAAACTTCATTTATATAAGAGCATTTTTTAGAATAATGATATACATGAAAGCAGGTTCTGTAGACAATTTCTGGACTTTGCTTCTCTTCTCCACCCATCACTGTGTGACCTTTGGTGAAAGACCTATTCCTCCAGACTCATGTCCTTGGTTTAAAACATCACTAAAATATCAGTCCATTTAGAATTTTTAAATATAAGGGGTTAGGATTGGGGAATATTCTGGTCTCTTTCTGAGATACATAAAAAATTCATTCCTAAAGTACTTGATCTCTTACATTAACTTTTAATTATTTAAAATGTTCCCAGTAACATATGTCTATAGAAATAATTGTTCATAAATAAATACTACATAGGTGGGTGAACCAATACTGGAGCACAGAACAGGAAACAAGATGAATCTATAGAAATAATTGTTCTATAGATGTCTTAGGAATAATAACCTGAAGAAACTTCTATCAGTCAACTGGGATGAGGGGTGTTTGCTGACTAGGTGAGATCTAGAACTGGAAACCAGTCAACAGAATTCTTTTCCCCAGTTCTATAATTTGTCATGTGCCCCAAAACAAAGCCTTGATTTTATTATGGTTCTATATGCCTGTCTTTAATATTTAATTTGCCATTTATCCTATTTATAGAGGTGAGGATTTAAGAGATAATGTTAGTTAATAACCCTGACATGCTCATAAACATAAAACATTATCCCTGATAAAAATGATGACTACCCTGGCAGACTCTCTTGAAGACATACAGTGCTTGGTAGTGGTGAGGATGAGAAGGATAAACCACGTTAGTATCTCCAACATAACCTCAGTATAGAGTTGGGGGTAATCAGAGCAAGATGGACTGAATCTCTCACTGAGAACAAAGCTCTAAGATTTTCTCTCTCTCCCAGGGCTAACTGCAGGGCAGCACAAGAAAGATTTGTTCAGCAGTGGACAGTTCCCAGCCCATTCTATGTAACTGGGAAAGAAGGCTGTGGGCTCTGCTGACCTTTCTCAGGAGAAACTGAAGACTGTCAACAATGGCCTTTGTTCACTGTTCCAGGAAAGCAAAACTGCAACCACACTAAGTACCTCAAACCGTCCTTAAATATTAAAAATATTGAAAAGAGCATCAGAGATTTTGAGTTTTCAATCACCCTTATGCCAGAATTTAAAAACGACTCCTCAAAAAATTTAAATGGGCCACTGATGGTGCTGTGCATAAAAAAAAAAATAGAAAACTTTTTATTTTCTGTCTTTGCTTTTGTTTTTATAGAGACAAAATGTGAAATAAACTTCCTTAATTTTCACTTCAGTGTTTTCGGCTTAGGATTCCATTAATATATCCTTTCCCTCAGTTGTGCAGGGTCCTCGTTTGCAGTCAGTTCATTCACACTGATGTATATTTCATTGCCCAAGGCTTAATTTTGATTTATTGTCCATCCATAAATTAGAAAAATATGCTCTGGAATTCCATCCCGCTGAAAAGCTGTGCCTGATGTCAGGGGACTGGGTGATATTTAAGATGTCAGAAATACATATTGGATTAGTGTGCTTTGTTTCCCCACAACAGCAGGTGTTTAATCATAGCTGATGGCTGAAGTTAAATGCATTAGGACAGCAGCAGCCAAGAAGATGGAGTTTTTCTAAACCATACAAACTCCAGGATAAATAACTCAAAACTAATTGTGTGTCCACATCTTAGATACATTTTTATTTACTTAATACATTAAACAATGAAAATAGCCTCTGGCACTTAACTTCATGTTTAAGAGTCTGTACAAATATTTTATGTTAGTGAAGTGTTGGCTGTTTAAACATAATTACTATTTTCCTTACTGGCCCTCTGGTGGCTTTCTAAAAAATATTTCTTAAATCAGAAAAGAATAAAGGCTGAAATCTCTCAGTAATTCAAGGATAAGGAATTTTTAGGGCTTGCTTTTATTTCTTAATATAATTTGAATGTTTGCATCTTGTGCATGCCCACTTTACCATAATTCAAATGATGTTCCACATACCTACTGACCAGGCATTTTCCCTTCCTCCTTTGTAAAGTACAGGTTCTCTTTGCCATTATGTTTATATTAATTAGAGTTCTATGTGTATAGAAAAATGATCAGGCTTGGTCTGGAGCAATTTAGCTGGAGGCTGGAGAGAAGGCGCTTAGGAGAGCAAACATTTTCAAGGTGCAACCGGTGACCTGTAACAAGCCAGGGAGATTCATGGCGAGAATCGTATATTTTGACACAACAGTGATTTGATTAAAAGAAAAGGTAATGGGTTTAAACAGTCACTATGAGGATGTAGCCAGACTTTGGTAGCTTTTTGCAATTTACTTTACAGACTAGTGATGGAGCAGGAGAGAAAACCTTTCCTGCTGAAAACAAGGCTGCTAGGATTTAGAGACAAACATAAGCCAAAACTGAGTGTTAAAACTAGTTTGCCCCCATCTTTAAAAAAAAAAATATCTGGGGAGAAGGCAGGATGATATTAAGGCAAATAAAATATTAAAGTCATTTTGAGAATGAGATTAAAACTGAATTTAATTTTTCTTGGATATTTTAAACAGAATTATTTTTGGAGTCAGGCTCCACTGAATTAGTCTGAAAAGAAAAGAAAAATGCAACTCTCTGCATTTTTATAAAGATAAGAATTTGTATTCATGACTAAAATAGTTAATTTGTTATACTTAGATAAAGAGTATGATTCCTAAGAATAATTAATATGTAGATAAAATTTAATTCTAATAGAGAGGTTGAAATGGCACAGCATGGTTTGAATTAAGTAGGTTAAAGGGGGTATTAATAAAAATGTTAAGTAAAAAGTACAAATTACAAGACAATCCATATAGTATGATCCTATTGTAAGAATATAGGAAAAATTAAAATGAAAGTTATCCCATATATGTGCAAATGTCCAAGAATAATTATATTACTCATAGAAAAAGATATGAAAGCAACTGAGAACAGTGGTTAACTCCAAGAAGAGAATTTTAATCTTCTATATACTTATTTTTCTTTTTTTTTAAGTTTTATTTATTTATACAAAAACTGGGGTACAGTCAGAGGTGTGGGAGGGTAAGAGAATTCACCAGAGACAAAGCGGGTAGCAGAGCAGAACAGACAGAATGAGGACACTGCTGAGGGGGGTAGCGGGCGAGGCAGGAGAGGTCTCCCACGCCATGTGGGTTTCTGCCTGGCTGGGAATCAAACCTGTGCTGCAGAGGCTGCAGACAGCTTCACAGCGCAGCACTCAACCCGCTGCGCCACTGGGGAGGCCCAACCTTCTATATACTTTTGTACTGTTTGATTTTTATTCACCATGGTAATGTTTTGAGATATAACTTATATAAATTAATTTCTAAAGAGTTCCAATAAAGGTCTGTTTTTAAGGGAAAAGGAAATTTATTCCCTACTTATATCCTGCCTGAATAAGGATCACTTGTAATTATTAAAGCTATGTGATGAATTAAATAACTGTTGAGTGTTATTTTAAGCTCAATCCTTTGAAGAAAACATTTTTTAAATTACAATCCCAATGAGTATTTATGCGGGGCAAGCCTCATTGGTATTTTAGTTTTTCTCACTGGAAATCCCTTTTTTTTTCTTCTTGTATCGTGATTCTTTTCCCCTCCTATAGCTCCCCATTGCCCCAGGATCAATGACCATGGTAAGGTGGTTGCCTCAATCATAAGCATTTGTGGGCCTCCCCTGGTGGTGCAGCGGTAGAGCGCTGGGCTGTGAGGCTGCCCACAGACTCTGCAGCACCAGTTCAATCCCCTACCGCTGGTGAGGGTACCACATATGATGCTCAGACATCTCCTGCCGCCCACTCCTCCCCTCAGCAGTGTATTCCAGTCAGTCTGCCTGTTCTGTTCCCCGCTCTGGCTCTGGTGAATTCTCTCACTCTCCCACGCTTCTGACCGTGCCCAGTGCTTGTATAAATAAATATTAAAAAAAAAAAATCATAAGCATTTGTTATATCAGGCAATCCACTTCCAAAAAAGCAGTAACAAACTCATTAAGATATTAACATATTCTTTGTCTCAGAAAATCTTTTTGGTCTCAGAATTTCTAATAAAAATATTCTCCTTTGTAAAATTTTATGTTTTTCACATTCTGATTTTTAAAATGATATTTTCATGGTTTTGTTGAAAATTTGTTCTATAGTGTTCTATAGTATACGTTTCATTCATTAAATAATCTTCATGTACTTTAATATCTTTTCCTGTTTTGCAAAGTTGTTCAAGTATTTTAACCCAATGAATATCATATTCTAAGGAGAAAAATAGATAGGGGACTTAAGACTCTCACTTTTTTTTTTTTTAATAGAGGCATGTTTTATTTATTTATTTATTTGTTTGTTTGTTTGTTTTGTTTATACATGCACTGGGTACAGTCAGAAGCACGGCAGGGTGAGAGAATTCACCAGAGCCAGAGCGGGGAGCAGAACAGGCAGAAGGACCGAAGTACACTGCTGAGGGGAGCAGCGGGCAGCAGGAGAGGTCTGCACGCCACGTGAGACCCTCCTCCAGGGTCCGGGGAGCAGCCGGGGATCGAACCTGCGCCACAGAGGCCGGGCAGTTTCGCAACCCAGCGCTCAACCGCTGCGCCACCGGGGAGGCCCAAGACTCTCACTTTTTACTGCATCATTTTTTCCCTAATATTTTTAGCCTGTGTGTTGTAGGTCAGGCTCCCCAGGAAATAGACTCTGAGATGAAGCTGTGTTGCAGCAGGGTTACTGAAGGGTGCTCTTGGAGTCAACCTGAGGGGGGGAGAAGGAAATAAGAATGGGGGAAAGAAGTTGAGCCACTAAGTGGTTGATCCCACAAGGAGTTTTGGAGCTGGGTAGTCCTGCAGAGTTGCTCTTCCTTTATCACACTGCCCAGTTATTGGGTACAGGCTGACCCCGGGAGGCAAGAGAACTAGCTCCCGCTGGCAAATGGCAATTCCTGGAGAAGGATTTGAAGGGGACATTTAGCAATCTACACTCCCAGCAGCTGTACGAATGAGTACCCTGTTCTAACTTAAAGGCGGGCACTGGGTAGTACACTCCATATTCACCACAGTGAGTTCAGGACTCACTGTCTTCATTTCCATCTACAAAGAACAACTTCATTTCAAAGGGAATAACATTCATTATGGGGAAACATTAGGGGATCATAATTCCAATGCATTTTCAGTTAGTGAAGATAAAAATAGAATGGGGGAGGGGAAACTATTTCTTGTCAAGGAAGCAGTAAAGCAAGGAAAGAGGTGACTTAATGAATGACTTGAACTAAAAATCTGAGATGTGGTTTCCAAACATTTTCAATTCTCTCATCTACTAGATTAGTTCTCTGGTTTATTTCCTGTATTTGTATCAAATAAATAATTTACACCATATCCTATGAAGAGGGATGGAGACCGGTAAGTAGAATTTTCTATTATACATTCAATAGGATGGCATCTGTGCAATGCATCATGTAGCTGATATTCTGGTCTGAAAAACAAATGCAGAGGACCTCAGGCACCATGATTTTTCCCAATTTTCTGTTCCAAAAAAACCTGGTTCAAAGAGGAGATGGCAAAGATGAAGTGGATTTGCAGAGCAAATGGGGAAAGAAGACTTCATCAGATATTCAGGGAGCAAGGAGGATGCGTTCTGAACAGTGTGGCTGACCTGTCTCTATCAAAATATGGCAACTTGAACCCTGTCTCTGCCTTGGCAGCCTAGAAATGCACAAGACCCATTTTGAAGCAACTGACATTAAATAAAATTTGCTTAGATGTGTGGGAAGGAGAAAATATGAATGTTTTTAAATAATTGTTCACAGGAATATTTATTCAAACTCTGGTAGCCTAAATAGAAAACACTTGTCTAAAAAAAGAAAAAGTTTGACATGTTTTGTTTTCCTAATACTTACCAAAGAAAATAAGATTCTACAAGCATTGCCCAAACAGTGGTCCTCCTACAAAAAGAGTCTTTTAAGGAAAATCCAAATCCTCCTTATTCTAACACATAAAGGAGTGAAGATACCCAAAAGAAATACCTGTTCCTAAACATCTTCACAACATTAACATCCCCACACATGTGTCCATATCCAAATACATGGCTCAATAGAGTATAGATGTGCATACGTTGAATGGTTAAAAAAAAAAAAAACTGGAGCTAACTGTGATTCCTACAAGACTACAAGATCTAGGATTTGGCTCTGAGATTGCTTATTCTTAGACTTAAGGTTTCGTTCTTCATTACCAATTCCTTGAAAGTTTAACTCTAAGATAGTTTGTATAATATGTATAAATGCAGAAACAAAGAAAGGGGACAAGAAAAGTAAAAAGCAAAAATAAAAGCTATTATAATGAGACGTTCTAATAACAATTGTAATAGCTAATATAGGTTGAGTGCGTTCTGAGATTTCTAACTCAGAGGTTTACATACATTACCTTAACCACAGCAATAACCCTAAGAAGTTGTATGGTCGTCATTTCCATTTTCACAGATGAGAAAACCAAAGCTTACAAAGGGTAAGTAACTGTGTGAGACCAATAGGATGTAGTGTCAATAAAACTGGCTCAAGAAGACAACTGCCATGTAAGAGCACCTCCCTACAGTCTATAGATAGACTCTAGAAGGTTAACACTGGAATAGACCTTCAATATCCAGAGGCAATCCTGCCTCTCCCACAGCAGAAAAGGAAACTGAGGTGCAGAGCAAAAGCCAGGATGGCTCTACTTTACTTCTGTGGTATGTACATTATCCCCCAGAAAGATATGTAATGACATGATAAATGATATTGTGGTCTGCACTATTTCTATTTGCCTTGGTAATAAATCATCAGAACATTGAAATGCCCTGTATTCGGTGAACAGACACACTGTCTTTTCTTTCATGTGAATTGTAGAACTAAGCACACTGACCTAGCTTGTTGGAGGAAAATATTTTGGTCTTCAGATTCCCTTGAATAGGATTTTTAAGGATCAGCTGAATAGAGGTCCAATCAGTCGTGGCGTTGTGATGCCATTGTGTGTCCAGACAATGAAAGTAGCCCCTTCAATCTAGAAGTGAGAAACCCTGGTAATGCTGTGAAGCTGATGTTGATTTGCAGGAAACCCCTCCATATTTTCAGGGACCACAACAATGTAGCCAAGTTAATCTTGCACTAGGGGATTTAGAGCTGTATGAGGGCAGAGACTCAGTTCACAGATGAAGCAAGACATCCTTAGAAAGACTTTGGTCTATTATTTCTATTTCAGAAGTAAGAAGCATTTAAAAATTCACCATTTATCTAATTGTGGAACTGGGTTGCCCCTATATCCTACTTGACATTACCAAGACTGTATCTTAAGTCAAAGCTTCCTGAGTTTGACAAGAATAACTCTTGTTTAAAAAAAAGTTAAATACAGGAGGAAAACCTTTTATGACTTCACTGTTTCATTCAGAGGCCAAAAAGCATCCACACACACTAAACAAGATCATATTTTCCTTATTTCTTGTAAGGTATCCTTAGCAACTCTAAAGAATCATCATGTTTTTATTTATCAAACACTGATGCTGCCCAAGGTTGAAAAAATTTAATTTAGTAACTGAATTGTAGTCACCCAGTGTTTCGGGGATAGATTCTGTAATACAATTTATGTACTTGATCCAACATTTTATATTCTGAAAATATGCCAAGCCTGTCTCTTAGGCTTTATTGTTTTAGAACTACTACTCCTTGTTGCTAAGTTTTTGAGCTTCTGCCTCTCACTTGTTCCAGAACACCTTGTGCTTTATTCAGGGAGAAGTCAGTGGGAACAGTCACACCATTTTTCCTGCTTTGGGAAAGCCGCAGGTCTCTCTGCTCACTTTCTCTTGTCTTCCTAAATGAGAGATAAAGTTTGGGACCTGGTGATGCCATTTTATATTGCTCAAATTTATAGATTTTTAAATGCAGACAGAGTGTTATATAAAAACCCCTGGGCTGTGGAAATAGGCCAGCCTGTGTTTTGTATGAGACACTTAGCCTTTCTGAGCATTCCTCATCTCTAAAATGAAAATAATGATTCCTACCTCATAAGATTGTTGTGAAGCATAATAATGTAAGGGTATACTGCCTTGCATAGTAGATATCCAAGAGTTGGTAGTCACCATTATTATCAGTTTTCCAAAAGATAAGGATTATTTTCAGTAAATATGTCTTATTTAATACTCCGCCAAAGAGGATAGAAGAGCAGGTATCAACTGTTAACCAAACTTGAACTGAGACTTCCTTGGGCTATGCACAAACAGCTAGACCATAGCCTCTCCACCTCGGTTCCCAAGAAAGGTCCAACTAATCTGAAGAACATTGCACACTATGGGGAGAGGAGCAGAAGTAAAGTACTTCAGATTAGGAGGTGATTTTCCCAAATGCTTCAGGCACTTGGCCCTCCAGAACCAGAACCAGTGAATCAAGGTGGCCTTTCTAATATCCCTGCTGTTCCCCTCACCCAGCTCTCTAACAGAACCAAAGAAACTAATTTCACTGGGGTTTACCAAACAAAAGTGCTCCACATAATAACTTTAGGACTTTTGGAGTCAGTGGCACAAGAGCCTATCACGCCCTCATACTTCTGACTTATGTTTATGGATAAGGATTTTATTTATTAGATAATAAATTTTATTGTTATATTCCCCATACAATTGCAGCCCCCCCATTCTGACCCCAATCCCTCCCCTCCCGCCCCCACCCCCCTAAAAGTGTCTCTGGTTCATAGTTTTTTGTTGATTTTGATTTTCACTTTCTTATAGTTATTCATTTTCCTGGTCCCTTATTTAAGTTTTCTAGATTCCTGCTATGAGTGAGACCATCCGGTATTTTTCTTTTTCTTTTTGGCTTATTTCGCTGAGCATGATCCCTTCCAGCGCCATCCATGTTGCTGCAAATTGCATGTGTTTATCTTTTTTGAATGCTGAGTAATATTCCATGGTATATATGTACCACATCTTCTTGATCCAGTCATCTATTTTTGGGCATTTGGGTTGTTTCCAAAGCTTAGCTATTGTAAACAGTGCTGCTATAAACATAGGGGTGCAGGTGTTCTTTGGAATTGATGTTTCTGTGTCCTTTGGGTAAATACCTAGGAGTGGAATTGCTGGATCATATGGAAGCTCTATGTTTAGTAGGTCCAGAAATCTCCACACAGCTTTCCACAGTGGTTGGACCAGTTTGCACTCCCACCAACAGTGCAGAAGAGTTTCTTTTTCTCCACACCCTCGCCAACATTTGTTGTTGCTAGTTTTTTTAATATGTGCCATTCTCACTGGTGTAAGATGGTATCTCATGGTAGTTTTGATTTGCATTTCCCTGATGACAAGTGATGTTGAACATTTTTTCATATGCCTGTTGGCCATTTGCATTTCCTCTTCAGAGAAGTTTCTTTTTAGCTCTTCTGCCCATTTTTTGACTGGATTATTTTCTTTGTTGTTGTTGAGTCTCATCAGCTCTTTGCAGATTTTTGTGATCAGTCCTTTATCATTAGTGTTGGGTGCAAAAATGTTCTCCCAGTTGGTGGGGTTTCTCTTTGTTTTTGTTATTGTCTCTTTTGCTGTGCAGAAGCTCTTTAATTTGATGTAGTCCCAGCTGTTTATCTTTGCCTTCACTATCACTGCTTTGGGTGATGTGTCTGTAAAGATGTCTTTGATGTGCAAATCCCATAGTGTTTTGCCTATATTTCCTTCTATGTATTTTATGGTTTCAGGTCTTATGTCTAGTTCTTTAATCCATTTTGAGCTGATTTTTGTGTATGGTGTGAGGTAGTGGTCAAGCTTCATTCTTTTGCATGTAGCGACCCAGTTTTCCCAGCACCATTTATTGAACAAACTTTCTTTGCTCCAATGCATAGTCTTTGCTCCTTTGTCAAAGATTAGTTGACCATAAATCTGTGGGTTTATTTCTGGATTTTCTATTCGATTCCATTGGTCTGTATGTCTGTTCTTGTTCCAATACCATGCAGTTTTGATGATTATGGCTTTGTAGTATAGTTTGAAGTCTGGGAGTGTGATGCCTCCATTCCCTTCTTTTTTTTTTCAGGAGAGCTTTGGCTATTCGGGGTTTTTTGTGATTCCATATGAATTTCATCAATAATTGTTCTATTTCTTTGAAGAATGACATTGAAATTTTGATTGGAATAGCATTGAATCTGTATATTGCTTTTGGAAGGATGGCCATTTTAATAATGTTTATTCTTCCAATCCACGAGCAGGGGATGTCTCTCCATTTCTTTGTGTCTTCTTCTATTTCTTTTAACAGTGTTTTATAGTTTTCTTTGTATAGGTCCTTTACCTCTTTTGTTAGATTTATTCCCAAATATTTGATTTTTTTTGTTTCAATAACAAAAGGGATGTTTTTTTTGATTTCTCCTTCTTCAGATTTATTGTTTGTGTATAGGAAGGCTACTGACTTTTGCGTGTTGATTTTGTATCCTGCCACTTTACTGAACTGATTGATGAGTTGAATTAGCTTTTCTGTGGAGTTTTTGGGGTTCTCTATGTATAATATCATATCGTCTGCAAATAGTGATAGTTTGACTTCTTCTTTTCCTATTTGGATTCCTTGGATGTCTTTCTCTTGTCTTATTGCCCTGGCTAGGACTTCCAGTATTATATTGAAAAGCAGTGGTGAGAGTGGACATCCTTGTCTTGTTCCAGCTCTTAATGGAATTGCTTTCAGCTTTTCACCATTGAGAATGATACTGGCTGTTGGCTTGTCATTGATGGCCTTTATGATGTTGAGGTATGTTCCTTGTATCCCAAGAATTTCAAGGGCTTTGGATAAGGATTTTTTAATGTGAGCTGCTAAATTAATATTACAGTCCTACCTCACTACTACAGAGATATATTTTTTAAAGGCCTAGAAGATTTTAGTTTGTCAGCACGTCTAGACAAAGGTGTGTTAAAGACCCTCTGTTGCCTATTTTAATATATATTGTTTAAGAATAAAATATAGGCTAATACTCATTCATAATGAGGAACAAGATAAGAGATACAGAAATTTGGTATGCAATATGTAAAGACCTGGGCTAAACCTAGAAGACACAGACATGGAAAAATGAAAACCAGAATGCTAAAAAGTAGAGGTGGGTGAAATTTCTTTCTTTCAAAATATTTTAATTTGGTATATTATTTTTAGAATTGATATAATTCCAGCACTGAGAGTGGGAAACACTAATCTTCTAAAGGATTTTTAAAATAAATGTCAAATTTTTCTATTAACAAAAATTAAAACAAATGAAGACAGAATATTTTAAGGTCCACTGCCTTATTCCTTCAGTTTTAAATCCACAATGATGTGCATACATTTATATAATGGAGTTATTAATGTACACACTGGAAAAAGCTAACATACTTCTATGGTATTATTACTAATGATGCAACATTGGAAAAGAGGCATCTCAATTTTTCTTTCCATCATAATGAATTATAATATTTTAGTATTCAGTCACTCAAAACTAAAAGAGAAAGTAATAGATTGGAAGACAAAGTTGGTATCCAAGGATATCTAGACAAGCTAGGAAAAAAGACCCACCCCCACATGAAAGTATTTAACAGGTGTTAATGTAAAGCTGTTCCCCTTAGATACAAAAAGGCAACTAACCGCCAAAGCACAGAGGTGGAACATCTTACTAAGAACAAGGAGATTAGACGGAGGGCTTTAGCAAACAGTGTGCTAGAACCGCCATATAAAGTAATTTTAGCTCTACTTTCAGAGCAAGGAAGGTACCTGCTTTCCAGCAGAGTACTTAAGTCAGAAACTTGAATGAGATGTTACTAAAGGATTCCCTCAAGTAGTCTTGGCAAAATTTTTTCCAACTCTACATGTTTGTAACCTCTCAGTTCCTAAAGTATCAATAGACCAAGGGAAGGATTCAGAATTCAGAATACATGAATTCTACAAAGGATTCAAGAATGGGTTTCAAGAGACCTGAAAACTCTCTAGAATTCTGTTCTAGAGAAATGTTCTATTCTTCATGAAATAATAATTCAAGGAATGCTAAAGCTAATGCTTTAGATCACTGCATCTCAAAGAAGGTAATGTCAAACCCCAGAAGACAATGTACTACTGCCCAAAGAATCATCCCAAGTCTGTAAGAACAATTCAAATTTTCCATAAAACAATCAAGTAGTCGAACAAGTCTCTGGTGATTATCTCAAACTCCATTTTACATATAAGCACAAATTATTTTTTTTTCCCCTGCCTCTTTTCCTCTTGTCTCCTTCAACTATAACTGGTCTATTTTAGTAGTTTTGTGTATTGAGCTTCCACAAAAAATTTCTTGTAAGTACAGGATTTCCTAAACTAAGAAGCAACAAACAAACAAAAACTAGAAAAAGAAAACCATTGTTTTAGGGAGCTAGGGTAATGAGTGTTCATTTTTTGCTTTATCACTTCTATCAGCATTCCCCAGGAACCCCAAAGAAGGATCTGGTCTAGGTGAGTGAGTCAGCATTAAGCACAAATTATTTTTACATAATTTTGACATATGTTATATTTTCCAGATATACAACTACAGTGGACACTTTTCTTTCTGCAAGTTTACCAAGGGTCACTCACCATTTGGGAAAATCGTGTTACGGACAACCGTGCAGCTGGTAGGTCTGGATTTTCCCCAGCAACACCTCTGTCAGTGCACAGCTGACACACTGGGATGAATCTACCCTGTAGGAGCAAATATACTTATTTTAAAAAGTAAAGCATAAAGAAAAGGATCCACAATACTCAGTTGAACAGTTTTCTCTTAAATCAAAATGTATTCATTATAAGATTGTGCAAGCATTTGACTTCTTCATTCTGTAGTTGTCATGATGGAGAAATAGATATTATACTTGTGAAATCTTTCCTTTACAGTTAGGTCTTCTCGCCCCTTCCAACCGCTCTTCCTTCTGTGTGAAATAACGTGTTTGAGTAGGTTACATTAGTCAAGATCTTTATTCCAGAGTAAAATAGTAAAAGAGGTATTACAATTAAGAAGAGAGGGTTGTTGGCACCAAACACTGTCGAGAATCTGCTCCCCATATATGTCCCCAGTATAACATTTCCAAAATCTCCTAGGAGTCATTAATGTTTACTGCAGTGTTAAAAGAAGGTCCAGCATTGGTTTGTGTGCAGTGATCTGTGCGCCTCTGCAACAAGACGTACAGCAAACAAAAAACCGGTCTTCTTTTACACCCGAATCCCACCGAGGTTGCTCCGGAGAAGGACCCCGCCCTCTTGGCGTTCACCTGCTCTGCACACAGTGGGTCTTCGGAAGCTGGAGCTGGAAAGCTTGACCGCCTCTCTACTCAGCGTCCATCCTTGACCCCAGACGGGGTCACAGGACACCTTCCCTAACTTTGACCCCACAAATAGGGCCACCGTGGCCCCTGACTTCCTCTTATTAGTGGTATTTTTTTTTAAGATAAAAAATGTAAATCATTACTCAGCTCAGCTCAGTCACCAGGCAAACTGTGTTTAATAAATTAGCTTAATCTATTCCGCAAGTGGTTTGTGAGTGCAGTGTTTCCTCCAGTTAAGGAAAACATTTATATTCTCGCTTTACCCTGCGTTCCCGGGCTCCCAGGAACTCCCCGGGGCGGCTACAGGGGGGTGGCTCGAGAGCGGTGAGGGGCGGCTCTTGGTCGGCCGCCTGCGAAGACCCCCATCTCGAGGCCTGGGGCGGCGGCAGGGCGGTGGCCCCCTCCTTTGTCCCCGACTGGCCGCCGGCAGCTGCCCCGGGCGCGGGTACCCACCGGGCTACCTCCCGGCTCGCGCCCCACCTCTGCCCCCACCCGGCACACATTCCACTCTTCCAAAGGGGCCTCTTTAACTGCTCCCCATGAAATAATAATTCATTATGTCACCGGGAGGGAAGAAAGGGAGTCTAAGTGTCTTGATGGGATTAGAGGAAACCCCCGCAGAGATGATTTAGGGGCCGTGATAATTCATTTAATAGGGGCCTGGGGCAAATTGCTAGACAGGGAAATGGAACTGAATCAGCCCAGAAAGGGCGCCGGACAAGGCTGTGTGGGAGAGCTGGCTTCATTAGCAATATTTAAGAGATTTCATTTAAGAATGAGTCATAAAATGCAGTACTATTTTATCCACCTGGTTTGGTGGCCTTTAGCTTTCCTCTGCATGAATATTAAATTTGAAATGGCACTACAGCAACACATTTTGGAAAGTGTTCTTTGGGCTGTTATTTGTATGGTTGGTTTAGTTTCTCGTTTGTTAACCTTTTAAAATGAATATCATTGAAAATGGATAACTGTACAACCAGAACTTGAGAAGATTAGGGAGAATATAATGCTTTAGAATAGGTTGTTACTAAACTGGGTAAAGGATTTAAGTTTTTATTGATCAAAACACAAAAGGCATAGAGAGTGAGTCAGTAAATGGCAAATTACTTTGACAATTCCCAATTTTCATGCAGATTTTGTGAAGCTACCCCATTCAAAGCCACCACCCGCAGCCAGGATGACCCACAAAGCAGTGAACGCAGATGGGAGTTGCCTACAGACACATTGAAAAGTCAAACATTCTTCAGGAAAATACTTACAAAGAGTGTTTTCTTGGACAGATATTATTCCATTTTGTTTCCAAGAGGCAAAGACAAACTCTAGTTTGATTGGAAAACTATTTCATTCATATGTAAATTTTATCTATTACGGGTGGGAGTGTGTGTGTGTGTGGGGGGGGGAGGTGGCTTACAAACCCAAGAAATTTAAATGTGGTTCCAATTACAACAATCATGTAAAAAAATAATAATTCTCTTCATGTGTGTGTTTTCCTGTTTGGTTTCAATGGCTACTTTCCCACACTATCTGCTACTAAATTAGAGAGTCCTAATCAGGAAACATTTTAGTAAATATACAACCTTTACTTCACTGTAGCCCATATTTGTGTGACCTAAGGCTCTTCCCTACACATACCTTATATTTGCAAAATAAAACATTAACTTTGATCCTCCCTCTTTTAAAAATAAAAATAGCTTCCTCAATATGCTGCATCATTTTCCTTTTAAAATCACAGCTGCATTCTGCTATTTTAACGAAACAACTGGCAGGTCTCTATTCACAGTGCTGCTTTAGCCACACAGGATACATAGATGCATAATTAATATGTTCTTTAAAAGACTTTCTTAATCAAAAAAGACACTAAATATATGTAAAATTATTCACTTCCATATATTGGTTTGTGTGATTTTCCACAATGACAGTAAAGTTGGTAGCTAAATGTGTTTTTATATATAACAGAACTTAGTAAACGTGTTTTGTAAGGCATGCATTGTGAGGGTTGTATTAATATTTGTGTTCCTCCAGTTTATATTCTACCATCTCCTAGTAAAGAAGTTATATTTTATACAGAGTTGCAAACCACTTTGAAATATATCTATTTCAAATAAAATAAAGGTCACTAATGTACTATATAGTCTGTCTCTGGACAAAGGAGAGCATCATTTAAGCTTGATTAGTCCCTTCAGAGGCTCTTCCTGGTCCTCGGGCTTGTGACTGTTCTCAGGCCTTCCCTTTAGAGAGAAGAAATCAGCACCAGTCACTAAGAGTCAATCAGTGCTGGGCCAAGTTCTGAAAAGGTAGCTCTTTAATTTAAGATCTTTCATTCTTTCCTTCCTTATGTAAAAAGTCATCCTAACCCTGACTAATTAAACTCACCAAAAGATAATTGTTTGCAATATTTATTTTTGCTCTCCAGAACAGGATTTAGTTGCCAGTTAGAAAACCAGAAAGCTAAGGAGTTCTGTGAAATGGGTATGCAAACATTTCCAAGCTGCTGACTCTTGGAGTAACTGCCAGTGTTTCAATGACACCACAGATTTAAACAATTTCAATCACGGAAAACACTTTGCCATCAGATGATCTGCTGGGAACTTGTATGCAGATGCAGGGATCTGGAGGAAGGAGCTACAAACGCAGACTATTCTCTGTTTTTCAAAGCCTCTACACACCATCCTCAGAACACACTAAGTCATATCTTTACCAACAGAAGAGACAGGAAAATAACACTATGCACATAACCACATATTTGGGACAAAATAGTAAATTCAAACAAAACAGGGAGTGGGTTGGCCAGGAGTGTATAAATACTTCTGAAGTCCCAGTTTTTCTAACAATAAATTCCAGCATTTTTTCCTCATTACAAAACAAACAAAGATAGAGAAAATACTTGATTACTCAAATTATCTTCTTTCTTAAATAAGGTAATATTTAAAATACTAAGTATTACTCCTAGGACCCACATACCTTTAAAAAAAAAAAAAACCACCTTCATGTGAGTGACCCTGACGAAGTAGCACTTGCAGAAGCAGACAGACCTCAGCATTGCCCTCCAGCCTCACCCAGATGCAACCTTGGACACCAAGTCCATAACAAACCACAGGAGAGCACCGATTTGGAAATCTGAAGCCACTTCATTTTAATATGGGGGCAAAATACATCAAATGTCATTAAAATAAGTCTTTACTATAAATTGGTCCAAGATTTGTGGAAAATAATTTGTCAATATGTATCAAAAACCTCTAAATTATTTAATCTAACAATTCACTTAATTTAATCTAATAATTCCATCTCTGAGACTAGCTCCCGGGGAGGTCATCTGAAATGTAAACAAAGATGTATTTAAAACAATGTTTATCTTTCATATTTATAACAGGAAAAATTTAGAAACCACCAAAATAGCCAATAATAGTAAAGTATGGCATTATACAATGTATTTTAATAAATTCACATTTGATTTCATATATATAGCATGCTCTAAATTGTGTAAAACTACAGAAAGGAGAAAATATTAATATGATTATCTCTACGTGGTGAGAATATGTTTTTCCCTGATATTTTGTAATTTTTTAAAAATGAGGATTATTACTTTTACAATATGTATCTTTTTTATATCAATTATATATACACTCACAAAATTCATTTATTTCCTCATGTTTCTAACATAATAAGTTGATAGGTAAATCAGAAACTTAGATTCAAAATAAAATTCTAATCAGTTAATTATATAAATTTCCTTTAAATACAAATAAATTAATAGAAATTTCTTTATTCACATCAAGTAAACATAGCTACATGTTTTCTTCTCTATCCAAAAATAAATTTCATTTGTAGTTATCATTGTGATTTTCTTTTGTGGGCATATATAGGTAGAAAATGTCCCATGTTTTGATTAGAAAAATTAAGTTTTCGGGTGGTAAGTCCACATTTCATCATAATTATCTGCAGCTCACAATTGGTATCCAAAGCATGCTTATTTAGTTGTTATTTACACAAATAATAGCACATGGTAAATCTGCAAGAACAGTCTGCTCTCAGACCATTGCATTATCTGCAAAAATCTGTTTTTAGCAGCAGACTATCCATAAATTTGACCCCTTGGCTCTTTTTTCTTTTTAGCTAGGTCAAGTGGCTGTCCCTGTAGCACCATCAGTATATTCAATAAAAATCAAGTATATCTTGTGTTTGAAACATACATTATAAATAGATGTATAGATGGAGCAGATATTGAGAGAAGAAATGGTAAAGATTATGAATATTAAGATTTATATTAATCTATAAGCCTATTAAAGTACAGTAAAACCTGTCCTTCAGACCACCTTTTTAAAGATATCACCTCCCTGATGGGACCACTAAATTTCGGGCCAAATTATTTTCCCATAAAGAACAATGAAAAGAAAATGATTATATTAAGACTACTTCTACTATGGTTTCTTTTCATTGTTCCGCCAAAAATGATTCCAAACAGTAAAATAACATTGATTTTGACCTTGTTAATGAACCTGAAGAACTTCATGGAATACTCAAACACCGATTTCCATTTTTAACAGGAAAAAAATGGACCCTCTGCCTCACATTGTTGAAAACACCAGCAGCAGGTAGGGATAATTTCATTGGTATTCAGCAGATGTAGCTTATCTTGATATCACTAATGTTCCGTAAGGTTTGTCATGTGGATTTTTCTTTGTGCCAAAAGCTGGAGATGATTGTGTGATTTGTAAAAATATTGAAGAAGCGTTCAAACCGAGAGGTTTATTACATTTCTTTTTGGTTACAAAGAGTCTCACATACAATATTACTGAAGCGATTTTCAGTTTTCCAAAATGCCACTCTTTCCAAGGGAACAACTTTCTGTCCTTTGGCCTAGCAAGGACTCCCTGTGGCTCTCACTGGCTTTTCTTCCAAACAAAACTGCTATGCGATTCACTCTCCCTGAGCCCCCCATGAGGTGGGCCCTGGTTTTCTTAATCAGGTTCTTCTTCAGCTCACTCATGTCAGTCAGAATCCACCAGAGGCCCTACTCATCCTTGAGTTGGACCTCCAAGGCCCAGTGCCTAACAGTTTAAGTCTCTAGAATTGCTTTTCTTTGCAGCTTCCCTAGAAAACAACAGGATAGCTTTTCAGGGCTCTTCCAATGTCCATGTATTTAAATAGGACTACTACTAGGCCTCCCCCTCGACACACACACACACACACACACACACACACACACACACACACACAGACATAAGGAAGAATTAGTCAGGTATAGCTATTATTTAAATTACTCGTATGTGTGCAAGGAATATATTTTAAAAATTCTCCAAGAAAACATAATGATGTGAGCAATGACTACATATTTTCAGGTCCCTTTGGAATGGCTTCAAAAAAGTTCTTTTTTTTTTTTTTTTAAAGATCTATCTGTTTATTTATACAAGCACTGGGTTCAGTCAGAAGCGCGGGAGGGTGAGAGAATTCACCAGAGCCAGAGTGAGGAACAGAACAGGCAGACCGAAGGAATACACTGCTGAGGGGAGCAGCGGGCGGTAGAAGAGGTCTGAGCGCCATGTGGGACCCTCGCCAGGCAGCCAGGGATCAAACCGGCGCTGCAGAGGCTGCAGAGGCTGCAGAGGCTGCAGAGGCTGCAGAGGCTGCAGAGGCTGCGGACAGCTTTGCAACCCAGCGCTCAACCACTGCGCCACGAGGAAGGCCCCTTCAAAAGAGTTTTTACGTTCCTGTGACCAGCTTCCAGTCTAGTACCTGCTGTCATCAGCTCCCACTAAGCCAGTGTGGAGCTGAACAGAAATTGTCAGTCACGGCCTCCAGTCTTTCCCTCGTTTTTAAGCTGGAGGTCACTGGTCCACCACCTACTCATAATTACAGGTTCTTAGTGCTGGCAAGAGGACTGAGAACACACAGATCCAGCCCTACTCTCTTATCTCACAGGCAGAGTTATTGAGGTCTCCAGGCAAGGGATGCCTCAAGGAGAGTCAATATACAATATATGGGTGACATCCATAGGTGTTTATTCCTGTTCCTAAAAAGAGATTTTTAAAAGAGATTTAAAAAACAAAAAAGTATATTTTAGCTGATAGCTAATAGCAGACAGCTATGTGGTTTGAGTTCAAGCATAAACATTCACAATTTAATCCTTCAAATATTGAAAGTCACAGCAATAAAGTGTTTTATTTTTCAAGTAGGATTTTTCTTTTTTCAGTTTGAGATGGAAACAGCCAGGTATAGTGGGCAATGTGTGAAATAATGGTCACTAGTCACCTGGGCTTGAATTCCAGGTACACCATTTGCTGGCTGTGTGACTTTGGGCAAGTCATATATCCTCTCTGTGGACTCAACTTGCTCATCTGTAAAATGGCATAATAATACCATCGATCTCTCTGGGCTATTTGAAGAGCAAAGAAGATTATATATGTCAATGCACTGTATAAATTATTTGCTTGTAAATTAATTTCAAAGTTGCGGCCATGCATGCATATAATGAAAGAAAAGCACAGGTAAGGAGGAATACACACACCCATTTTAACTTAGACATTCCAATCTCTTTGGAAGAAGCTACAGGCTCATCAAATGTATAATGAAGCACAAACACCTGGGTATATATAAACACAGCTGGCATCGCAGGCAACACCCCAACTCTTCCCGAAGTCAAGAAACTGTCACTGCATCTTTTACTTCCCACTCCCAGTGGGTATGGGAGTAGAAAATTATAGCTGACCTTTGAACTGTGACGGTCCACTTGTATTTGGATTTTTTCAGTAATACAGATGGCCATCCATATGCATAGGTTTTACATTTGAAGATTTACCCAACCTCAGATATCAGCTCATTGAATCCTCTATGGGGAACCAGCAGAAATGCAAGGTTGACTATAACAGATTTGAGCATTCTTGGATTTTGGTGTCCATAGGGGGATCCAGATACTGATTATAGTTAACTTTGGGGGAGTCAAAGGTTATATGTGGATTTTCATCTGTGTGCGTCAGTGCCCCTAACAACCTACTTGTTCAAAAGTCTGCTTTCTCTTGCCCATAATCCTTCCGCTCCTTGCTAGGGACACTAAAGGAACTCGGGTCCCTGAAAATGAGAGCACGAATGGCCCAGACTCCTAAGAACATTACATCTTTCTTTCTGTTCCTTTACCGTCAGTTTCCTTGTTACTTACAGACCTGCATGAGGTTGAATAGGATGTCCTCTCCTCAGAGTCTCCCTATAGCTCTCCTGTTTCTGATTCTTTTTACTGGAGGTTAATAGACTATAGTTCTCCCTCAGAGCTTAATATCTGTTCTTCTTACTTTGTCAGTTTTTTTCCTCCTTTGCTCTCCAACCCATAAGTAAAGCTAGAAGCTTCAGCTTTTTGCATCAGGAACCAGGATAGGGAAAGAAAAGGGCATTTTGCTTTTTCTATAGGAAAAAGGCTGGCTTATTTTGCATGCTCATTGCTGAGGCAGACAGTGCTAGGACCCTTATTCGGGATTAAAATTTGCCTTTCTCTGATGCTGAAAAGACACTTTGTATTTCCATGTATTCACTCAACAAACATTTATGGACGGGGTTATTATATGCTGAACACTGTGCCAAGAGCTAAAGAAGTGAGCAATGACGTGTTCTCCTTTGAAGGGAAATCTACTAGGTATTTCTGGTGATGTTCTCATTTATTTTTCACTTTCCTACCACTAAAATCAGCCATAGAGTCTTCCCTTGTGCCAGAGTAGAGGCTTCACGGAACACCTGCAACCTAAGCCTGTATAAGAAATGCTTACCCATGAAATCAGAATCTTAGAACTTCCAATGGAGATCTATTTAGTAAATGGTTCACGAAAAGCTCCCCACAGTCACCTATCTCATCTGTCTCGAGTGGAGTAGGGATGGTCAGCATGGAGACCCAGGGATGTCCCAGAAGATGGAGAAATGTCCTTTCCAGTTTGAGGATTCTAGGCAGTCCAGAGTGAATGGTGGCGACCTGGACAACCCACCCTCTGGAGAGTTGCAGAATCTGAAGCAATGTGAGCTGCTGTGGGTTCGTGCCATTGCCGATGTTTGCCTACGCCATCACTATCAGCATCAAACTCACTCACTGCTTTGTTCAGTGCTTTGGGATTTCTCAAGTATAAAAAGTGCTATATAAAATCAATCACAGGAAACTCTGCTGCTGGCAGCTTAGAACAGCTACAGTAAGCGGTGTCCACTCAATCAATAGTCCCTCACAGAGAAAGGCAAAGAATACTATTAAAAAAATGTGCTCGGAGAAAAACTTCCCTCAAGTAGGAAAAAAATCCCACCTTATGAAGAGAATATGGAAAGCACATAATATATTGTTCCTCTATGAGTAATAGCAAATATGATGGAAAGAGTTGCTTACTGTTTACCATGTATATTTGCTTTCATTTTAACCATGCAAGAACACAAATTGAATCTAAAAAACCTTGTAGCCCACATACAGGAAATGCATGCTAGATTTTAAAATCCGGTTATAACACAGAAATGGAATTAACTCTCTGGGCCCAGAGCAGAAAAAGTGATATCTAGAAATTTTGTGCCAAAGAAAAGTAACATATTTTTAGAATATAGTATACTTTGTCTTTAATTATGTTTCAATAAAAGGAAAAAATATATAGATGCACAACATTTTATAGTAGTGAAGAGCTGACTCCTTGAACAATCCTGAAAGTATACTGATTTGAGATATTTGGGGCTTTTATTTTATCTCATAAGGTGAAAATGGCAAAAAAAAATGTAACTATTCATCTTAATGATATTTCTTAAAGAAGAGACAGTAATTTAGATAGGTGAGGATATTAAGAAGAGTTTATCTTACAGTATTTTTAACTCATAAGCTAGTTTTAGTTAATTACAGAAAAGTATTATGGTGGAGAAATAGAGAAACTTAAAAACAAATAGTGACAACCATCGATGTTCTGATGAGCACATGCATGTAAGAAGCAAGCCCTTAAAGAGTTTGCCTAATGAAGTACCCCTGTGGTTTGAAGGAGTCTGTGAAATCAGTCATCAGTGTCTCTTGAAGTCTTTCCCTCATACTGTAATATTACAGTCCAAATTGCTAAAGCGCATGTGATTGAAAACCTCACATTTATAAGAAAATGTGTAAGTCCTTTAGTTTAGGCATTTTAAACTCTAGAGTGCACCAGTACTCTCTGGGAGAGCTTGCTGGATGCTGATTTTGAGGGTTCATGGACCTCACCTTAAGAAATCATGTATCTGGTGCTTTGGTTGCAGGTTAGAAAATGCTAAATCACTGTTTGACGGTGACTTGCCCAAGGTCACCTCGCCAGATGATTGAAGGACATGCATCAGACATAATCCATGCCTCCCATTGGTCACATAGCAGTGTTTTTTTTTGTTTTGTTTTTGTTTTGTTTTTTCCCTTTTAGGAGCTGATCCTTCTCTCTTTTTTATTACAGTCCTTCCAATAATATTTACCTGTAATAAGTAATATTCCTTTCCTGGAAATAATGCCTGAGTAGCGTCTCCCTCTTCCTTTCACAGAGTTTTGTATAATCATGTCAGTCTACAAAATTAGACTTGAGTTTAATCACTTTATTGTGTGGAAGCGTCCAGTTATAGGCCTACTACTAGTTATTTTAATGATGACTGACTGAAATTCTCAAGATCTCAGGGTGGGAAGAGGGAAAGTTTATAGAACAGGTTAGTGAAAATCCTCGTACAGACTCTAAGCTCACAGCTCCATTGGGGGGTCCTCACTTTGTAGTTCAGTTGTTTCCTTAAAGTGCTATTCTTCCCAGAGCTACTAAATAATACCCAGAGTCTGACCATATTGTAATTTATGGACCACAAATTCCAGATTAGATCTGGATCTAATAGTCATATTCAAAATTCTGAGGGAATTTTCTCCTGGTGGTCATTATTTCGATTTACTCTATTCTCTGAAAAACATAGGCATTCTCTTAAAACACCAATAGGGCAGATGCTTAGTAATTCAGACACATTCTAAAGTTTGTCCCCAAAAATCATCATAGAAGTTCATACACAAAAGACATGCAATTCCTCAGCAGAATTATTTATAAACCTACTAAATATTTCTTTTTCTTTCAAATCAAGGTTATTCTTGATCATCTATTATACTGGAAGCCAGGGAGTACCCTAGGTAAATATGATAAACTCAATTCTGTCCTCTTTTCTTCATGAAATGGCGTATCAAGCAACAATAACAACTTCTTTCAGTCTTACTTTCCTCTGTGTAGAATCTGAAGGAGAAGGTAAAAAGTCAGAAGCAGAAAGAGTGGGAAATAAAAGCAGCAGAAAACTGAGAAGGGAATACTAATTCAGCCTCAAACAACTCTCAAATACTGAAATGTCTTACAATTTTTCATTGTAACTGTTTGTTACAATGTTTCATTGCAACTGTTTGTTGCACAGTTCCAGATGAGTGACCAAAGCATAGTGCTCATTGTCATTATTTCTCAGACCAACAATTTTTTAAAAAATCAGTTTTTATGTCCCAGAAATTTTATTTATTTAAGTTTAATATTTTTATTTATTTATTTATTAAAAAAGATTTATTTTTATTTATATAAAAACTGGGGTACAGGCCAGAAGTGTGGGCAGGTGAGAGGATTCACCAGAGACAGAGTGGGGAGCAGAACAGGCAGACGGACTGAAGACACTGCTGAGGGGAGCAGCGGGCGAGGCAGGAGAGGTCTGCCACACCATGTGGGTTTCTCCCTGGCCAGCCGGGAATCGAACCCGCGCTACACAGGCTGAGGACAGCCTTACAGCGCTGCGCTCAACCCGCTGCACCACCCGGGAGGCCCTGTCCCAGAAGTTTTAATGTTTAAATACCCAAATAATTTATATGACAAGGTATGACGGAAACATTCAGATTTCCTCATAACACTTTCAATGTTTACAGCTTGATTGGGATAAGGATGTATACGAACACTATTTGGAAGATTTAATTGTTTATGTGTGTGACATTGAGCAAGACATTTAACCTTTTTGGGCTTCATTGTTCCCATCTACAAACAGGGCTGTAAAAAGTGCTTGATGGTCTCTAAATTTCCTTTCAGTTGTAGGAGTCTACACAGTAATATCTACGAAGTGCAATAAATAGGACGAATAAAGTATTTCCCAAGTGAATTTCAATCTTTATCATAATAACATATATTACTTTTTTTTTCCAGGAAACTTAATATCTACTTATGATAGATATTTTGGTTGTTTGGGCACTGTTGTTTTATTAAAGAGGTTGATTAACTTAACTTTTATGCTCTAGTCAGCAGTTTTGATGAACTTAGAATCCTATAACTGGATAAAAAATACATCGAATTCATCCAGCATGCTATTTAGTAAAATAGACTTGGAGTTTCCCCATTGCAGATCCAGCTTATGATTTTCTGAGAGTAAATGGATTAAAAGAAATCGTAGTGCTTGCAACTGCTAGAACATGTTTTACCAGCCTTCTCTTCATAATCAAAGCAATGAATATGCTTTTTGTGGTCTGCTATTGAAATTTTCAGCAGTTAAAATTGATTTCATTCTATTATCTAAATATGCAGATAGCCAGATTGCCATTTTCTGAAAATGCATTAACTGGACTGGCACAGAAGGCTGGCTATGGTAGCAAAAAAGGGGATAGCTCAGAAAATTCAAGGAAATCTACAGCCAGGTCAAAACCTTTGCAACTTTCCCAGCCTCTAAGAGGGAAAGCTCTCAAGATGCAAGAGAAATAAGTAGGAGCTATACCAAAGTACATTATATTGTGACACAAAAAGCATAAATCATGTGTGTATGAAAATCATAAGCCCTAAGCTTTAGAGAGAGTTGTGCAATTGACAATCAAATGGAGCTTAAAAGGAATTACGAGGTTTTCAACTAAAGTCTTGAAATAAAGAAAGTAATATTTTACGGCAAAAAATTGCAAATGTCAAGTTTAAATCATAAGACTTTGCACCATTGAGCTACTAGCTAGTTCTATAGCTTCTTCAGTCCTTAACACAGGGAAAGACCAACTTTCATGCTCAATAAAACTTAAGAACTTTAGAAATACATTTAGGAACATAATTCATGTATTTGTGACTTTTCCCCTTCCTAAATGGCTAATTGTAGAAGAAAAATGAGTGAGCATAAGAACTTCTTGGATGGTAACCTATTTCACCATTTACTTTGGACTGTTAAGAGCTCTTGTGTTTTTAAAATAGGGCTGCTACAGTTTGGTCATTTAAAGAAAGGGGGCCTTGGGAATGTGGGAGGCTGTCCTCCTTTTCCCCTTCAGCCATATCTACTTCTTACTCTGGAAAACCCTAGGGCAAAGTGAGCTACCAGGCAGCCAACCAACCATCAGCCCCCATGAAAAGCTGGAACCCAGCTGCCCAATTTGGTTGTTCTTGTCCAAAGCCAGACAGGTGGCAACCCAGATTGAATCTGTTGTTGTGGGAATGATTTGATTCACAAACAGGGTTATTAAATTTTATATGGAGACACAGGCAAAAGTCACAAGATCCTGGAGAGATAGACCTGATTCACATAAATTTATCTTAATAGCTGTGAATTCGGGAGCATAAAGCAGAAAAAAAAATTAATGGAACGGCATTTCACCTCCTCCGTCTGCCTGCTCCCCTCCACTCTCCAGCATATAATTTGCCCCCACACACATAGATCAACTGCCACGACTCCATCCAGCCCTTCGCAGGAGGAGCCCGACACATTGATCCCGGCCCATTTTGACATATAAACTCCAATTTGGCCCCAAGTCACTGCAAGTGGACACTGCCACCAACGGCTTTGACACTGGATTATTTGTTGTTGCTGTTCGCTGTCCCTGTTTGCACATTAATCCAGTGACAATTAGGTGTCAGCAAGCGTTGTTTCTGCTTAGCTGATAGCCTTGGGCTCTGCGCTTGAAGCCCTAATCAGGAGTGTAAACTCTGCTATATTTCAATTTGGAGAAGCGCTCTTCCGCTAAGAGGCCCCTGGCACTGCGATAAATAAAACGCCTATTTACTCTATTGCCACACTTAGACATCTAATGCACTTACTACCAGCCCCCTAATCATAGCCTACAGTTAAAACCGCCTATAAATCACTCCGTTCTCATCCTGCACATTAGTGAAGCCATTTTCCCCAAACCCCACAATGAGCACTGTTTCCTTTTCTTGTTAGTCAAAAGCTAGATGATTTTTATTAGGTTAAAGACGAGTTCACAGATGGTAAATCGCGTGGAGAGAAATGAGCTGGAGAGTTACACCTAGTCAGCGCGGGACACCGCTCAGGGGCCGGGATGGGATATGAGTTCTTGAACCCAGGTGCAGGGTCTTCTAAGCGCTGACAGATCCAAGCCCCTACCCTACCTGCACGCCCACCTGGAGTCCTGGAGCTACCAACTACCCCCACCCTTCACCCCCACCTGCACCATGCCATTCCCAGCCCAGGTCTGCCTGGGTTGGGAACAACGGACCCGGGCACGGTGGGCTCGGTTCGCAATCCTCCTTCAGAACTGCCCGCACCTCCTAAAAATGTAAGAACTGCCCCACCCCCTCGATCTTGGCGTGCACATTTCCCACCGACGCCGGCTCTGAGGCAAGAGCTGGGAGCTGCCCGGCGCGACGCGGTCCCGGGGGACACCGCGCAACAAAAGCCCGGCCGGCAGCCTCTGCTCTTCGCCTTCCTTTTCAATTCTCCCCCGATCTCAGGTGGAATTAGGAGGATTAAAGCAGCGAGTAAATGAGGCGAGTGTGCAAAATGACTCCTTTCTGAACCAAACGGCATGCTCCGTGCTGGGGAAATGAGATGCACATTTAAATCTCATCCATCCACCGCCTGCGGCCACCGCCATGTACCTGCCTACTTAGCCCAAGGGTTAATTAATTGAGGCTTCAATGCACTATTGCAAGAGCATTATTGCATTTGATACTCTACATCTGTGATTTAAAACTCTTTCAGTCCCTTGTCAGCAAGGGAGGGTTTTTAACTAGGAAATTAGCATTCAGATAAGGGAACGCTCTATTTGCTTCTGAAAGGAAGGAAATATTAAGGATGCTGGTGCACAAACCGGGCTGTCATATCCTGTCCCATCCTGGAGGGAGCGCGAGGGCCCTGCTCCCCAGGGAGCAGCAGCAATGGGGTCGAGCCTCAAGCCACGGCTGCCTGTGCTAGGGGCGGGCAGAGGGGGCCGAGAAGGCCAGACTTCCCCAGGCCCCGCCGTCTCCAGCCTGCTTGGGTGTGTTTGCCTCCACAAAACCCAATAACATATTTTCTCCCCAATTCTTGGGAGCTGGTTCTTAAAATGCATTGCCACATTACTTTTTTGTTGACTTTTTTTTTTTTTTAACTTCCCAGTGGGGCTGAGACAGTGAAGGCAATCCAGTTTCTTAAGGAAAAATCAGCGGTAAACATCCTAACTGAATTCTAAAGACACTCAAAATCGGGACAAGATTGCTGGTAGTAATTACATTATCCTTCTTATTTTAAATATTGAATTCAAGAGCTATATGCTAACACACTATTCCTACTTACAATTCTTCAGCAATTTTACAGAATTTCATTACCTGCTCAATGTGTGTACAACAAACTAAAGAACAATAACAAAATATAATGGTTGACAAATTAATGTTCTGGATCAGAAATCAGTTTCATGCAAAATGGATGTGTTTTTAAGTTATGGTCTCTCAGGCAAAAATATTTAAAAGAAAACAACAAAAACTTTTGGTACTTGCTAATTACAAAATGAATAAATCGCTGGTAGAAAGGAGAATGTTTCTTTCTTGGGCCCCCTCATTGCCACTGGAATTTGGAAGACTTCAATAACACTTTGCCAAGTGTTAAGGAACTGTAATTTCTTTTTTACTGCAACTGCTGAACCATGGCCTTAATTAGGTGAAATAGTATCGCTTACTGTAGGATTCAGTTGGTACACCCAGGTCTATCTGATCTGAATAAAGGTCTTTGGAATTTCCATTTAGTCAGGCAAAAGGTTGGGAATATAATTGGATAGAATGGTGTGTGTGTGTGTGTGTATGCGTGTGCATGTGTAAGTGCGCGTGCAGGATGATAACCATGTGTTCTTTCTAATAGGACTTCATCCAATTCTGTCTCTGGGAACTTTTTACTGAAAGAATACCCAGAAGTATTCTTGGCAGATGCTACTCTTTGTCTATCTTGCTCAAATTCTACTCTTTACAGCATTAAACATAAAAAGGATAAGAGTGCTGGAGATCAAGATTAGCCACAAGAGTGTCTCTAATTTACCAGTTTGTTTCTCCCCCCCAACCCAGTCCTCTCTAACTCCATGTTTCTCTAGGTCCAGCTGGTTCCCAAACATGGTATCAACTGACACTCCCAGCACCATTTCATTCCCAGCAGAAGCGAGGACTGTATGTCCTCTTGTGGCTCTCCTGCTACTCCTTCACCAAGCAATACCCCAAATAAGCTCTATAAAAGTAACCTGATTCAACTAGCACAATCCCATTATGACTCAAGGGAGCAATCTGAATCCCTGGAATGCAATTTTGTTGTCCTGAAAAAAAAAATAGTTAAAATGAGCCATAACCTAGGATAAGGAGATTTTAATCTCTAATATATGTAGTGAGAGGTGACCTGTGGAACCAGGAGGATGGATTAGCAGCCTTTAGATGGCTGGCTGCAGAGCACTATACTTCCTCAATGTGATGATAAAATAGCGATTAAAAAGAAGGAAACTAGTCTCTTTTTTTTTTTAAACCCGGAAACACAGTTGTTTTGTTTTGCTTTTTGATATTTGATGGAATTTATTTCTCACAAAGGAGGCAAAATAATCCAGATAGCTGAAGGTATCACTTCATAATTCATCAATTGTAGAGCTGGCTCAGACATTGGTTCCTGACAAGTGAAGACACAACAAGCCTTCTTTTTAGAAAATCTGCTCCATAAACCTCTCCTTTTGAACATGGGATTCTTGACTTCCTCTGACCTGTAATTTACCAGATGAGACCACAACCATTTTGCTTACCAGAGAGGCTAATGATCCCCTGCTTCTTTTAGCTATGGATTGATAGAAGTCACCATTTCCTTCATTCAGGACAAAAGGGTGGGTTAGGGACCCCAACTCTCTCTCCCTCCCATGGATAGAAGGGAAACAATTCTGTTACTCTTTCTTGGCTACAGATACATAACAGACAGATAGACTCTAGGAGATCAACTCCTAAAAGATTAGTAAAAGCTAGGAGACGATAAATGCAAGAACCATCTCAAATCTCCCTGACATTCAGTGGGAATGAAATATAAATAATAAACACAAAAGCTAATAGATTAGTATTTAAACTTTTCCTGGTAGCAAAAGAACCTCATGATAAAATGTTAATGATAAAAATCACTTTTTAAAAGGTGTTATTTTAATAAACATTGATGGAAGAAAATGAGTAGTTTTTAAAAGCTAATGATTTTTCAGTGAGAAGATAGCAATTTATTTGCTTTAAAATTAAAAAAATCACTCTTGCTTTTGCAGCCCAACTTGCACACTGGTACTGCTGGGTGGAGACATGCAGGGACTCAGAAGAGGCATGTGGGTGAGGGACACAGGGAGGCTGTCCTTGGCAAAGACAACGGCAGCCATTATCTTGATAAAGTATATCCTTCTGTTTCAGTTCTCCTGGATCTTAGCCCCTTTCTTGTGGTTCCCTTCCCAGAAGATGCCTTAGATTTGTTGGAAGCTTTTGGGACAACCCTGTTTGGGCACATATCCCAGAGGGGATAGGGGATTTGGGGAGTTTTTTTGGGAAACTATTATTAGGAATATCCTTTCCCCTCTTCTCTCCTTAGGCACACCACTTCTATTAAAAATCTGTCACATGAAAATAAAATTAAAAAAATAAAATAAAAATCAAGTTGTTCTTTTCCTTAGTAAAGGAAAGCAAATTTACACAGATACTTCTGCAGAAATGCCTTGCTAAGCAGCACAGAACAAAAGCAGCAGACATCTTTGGGGATTCAGGATATCAAGTTTCTTATAGTTGAGAGGATCTGGAAAGAGATTATTTCATTAGCCACACCCCCAAAGTTGGCCCCGTTAGCAAGTGTAATAGGACTTTTTTCAGTTTCATAAAATATCTTGATAACTGGAAAGTGCCAGTTAATGGTAACCTGTTCCAACTATGATTTTCACAAAGATTAATATACCCCTTTAGGTTTCTTAAGATTCTATCAGGAGGCCTCCTCTAGTCTTGGGTGTTTTACAATCTCTGTGGGCACGAAGCTCAACTGAAACTACCATTCAACAGCCTAACTGTCATCTTCATCTTCTTCTGGCATAAAAATACATATTTTTCCCATAATAAAGATTTTTTATAATAGCAATAAAGTAACTCCAGAGAACATGGTTGTCTTGAGATAGCTTAACTGTGTCTGGTATCTCATAACACCCTGGGGATACAGCAGGCCCATAATACTCCCTTTTGCTGCCATGTCTTTGCTTAATTAAGGAATAAAGCCAAAAGGTCAATGCTGAAGAAAAATGTAAATCTTCAAAACTTTTCTTTCTTGACCCAAACTTTGTGTCATAAAACCTCGGTTATTTCTGTAAAAAACAGTACACCAACCCAGAGAGCCAGCAGATACCTAAATATGCATTACATCTTTAAAATATGCTTTTCACATCATGAAAATAAATTCATGACCTCTGGACTTGGAATTATGATTTTGCCTTCTTAGAGAGAGATCCTCACAAGCTTTCTGCTTGGCCCCAGTGAGCGGAAAGCACTAATAGCCGAAGCCATCTACTTCGTCAAACATGATCTGCCCCTGTATTTCAATGCATCAAACATTGTGTTGACTGGAATACAGCTAGATGGGGAGAAAGTGAGGTCTGTGTATGTCATAGAGAGGACAAATGAATATGTATATTCATCTCTATGGTTTATTCGTTATTCCATTGCTGCTGTGAATGCAAAATATGATCTCAGCTCCATTTTATTAGTTCACTGATTACTGTCCATCATAATGAGTGAGGTGGTTTTGGCACTGGTTTAGTTTACTGGAGCTGCAATCTTTTGCAATGGAGGGTTACAGACTATATCTAAGATGCCACATTCAAAATGAGTATCTGACCAGTGGTACTCATTTTAAACAGAAGATGTTCAGTCCCTGAACTGATTTATTAGAGCTGGTACAATGAAATAATAAATATTTACTTCCCTCAAGAAATAGAACCTTCCTATCATATTTATGGCTGTGCTAATTGGAGGAAAAGTGCTATTCCATTATGGAACTAATTATATGTCATCTGCTTCTCTCTCCGATGAATAAATGGACAGACAGATGCTATGCTGATCAATTAATGTTGTGATTGATCAATCAATTGATCTGGACTTAGATAATATGTATTTATGGAAGACTGAGAATGATTTATTTGTCTTTCCCAGAAAATATAAGAATCCAAATGTGACTTTATTGTACAGATGGGAACAGATTATGAGCAAAGAGTTGCCATTGTATTCTTGCTGTGAAAAAGAGAATTCATCCTTCTTCTTTTGCTTACATATTCAGCAGACATTACAGCTCAATAAAAATGGGATGTTTAAATATTTGATAAACATGGGTAGAGCAATGCATTGCTAAAACTGCTCGAGTAGCCTGGCAGATACTCATGGAAACATAAATTAGCTTGTATACAAATGGAACTGTTTGGTAATTCTGGCCTTAAAATTACCTCTTTCTCTCTTCTCTCTCACTTTTCTCTTTTCGGTTGTTGTCTGATAGCGCTTGGGTTTTCACTGGACTGGTTTCAAACTACGTCAACTGTCAGTTTTACTAGCCAACTTAAATGAATCTCACATTAGTGCCTAGATATTTGCAGGCTTCTCTTAGCTATCATCCAGTGGAAGCAACCACAGAGGGTTGCTTCAGGCTCTATTGATTTCACATCACTGATATAGCCCTCATATCAGTCTGAAAGTCAAGTGTAGTAAATTCATTGCTAAAATGGAAGACTCCTTAGGTTGGTCTATACCTGTCTTCTGCAGTGAAAGCCAACCCTGTCATGCCCAAGGGGGAAGCTGGCCCTGATACTGGTTTATGGGAGTCCCACCTCATACCAATTGGGTTTCAATAGGGCCTACTGAGGTAATCTAGAGTGATCTTCCCATCTCAATATCCTTACCAAAATTCTCTAAGAGGTCTTTTACATCACAAAGCAACATTCACAATTTCCAAAAATTAGCACATGGAAATCATGGGGGCTGTGCATCATCCACCCTACCACATCTAGTCTTGACAATTTCCTTTTTTTTTTTTTGGTGGGACCCTCGCCAGTGGCCGGGGATCGAACTGGCGCTGCAGAGGCTGCGGGCAGCCTCGCAACCTAGTGCTCAACCGCTGTGCCACCGGGGAGGCACAATTTCTTTTTTCAGTCAGGTTTTTTGAGGTATAATTTAGGCACAATAAAATTCACCCATTTAAAAGGTACAGCTGATGAATTTTTTCAAGAGTGCACAATTGTGTAATTACCACCATGATCAAGATATAGGATATTTCCATTAGCTCAAAAAGGTTTTGTGCCCATTTGTAGGGATCTGTTTTCTGTCTTTGTAATTTTGCCTTTTCTAGAATGGAACTCTTTAGTGTGTAGTTTTCTCTGTCTGGTTTCTTACACTTAGCATGATGCCTCTGAGATTCGTCTACATTGCTGCATGAACACGTGCCTTTTTATCACTGAATAGCCTTCCATTGAGTGGATATAACACAATTTCTGTGTCCATTCACCAGGTAATGACATTTGAGTTGTTTTTTCCTTGGGCAATTATAAATAAAGGTGCTGTAAAGATTAGCTTGTTGATTTTTGTGTGGACCTGTTTTCCATTCTCTTGAGTAAACTCCTAAGAGTGGAACTGAAGTCTATGTGATAAGTATATATTTTATAGTTCAAAAAATTTGCTGAGCTGTTTTCCAAGGTAGCTGTCTGATTTTTTTCATTCCTACTAGCAGGGTATAAGAAAGTCCTACTTTTTCCACATGCCCACCAACACTTGATATGGTAATTCTTTTTACTTTTTGCAATGCTAGTAGGTGTACCCTGGGGATCTCATTTTACTTTTAATTTCTTTTGCCCTGATACCCAGTGCTACTGAACACATTTTCATACATGGATTGGCTATTGGTTTATCTTCATTGGTGAAGTATCATCTCAATTTTCTTTCTGTTCTTGCCCATATTTAATTGGCTTTATTGGCCTTACTACTGAATGGTCGAGTTCTTCATATAGTCTACATACAAATCCTTTATCAGGTGTAGTAGGCAAACGTTTCCTCTCATCTTTGGCCTACCTTTTCACTTATTAACATTTTGTAAAGCTGGGAACTGGGATTTGAAAAATTGCATAAAGTCAATTCATAATACAAAATTATAGACAAGAGAACTTTTAAAAGTAAAACTAAACTAACTTGCATACATTTTTTAGACCTCAATTTTGATCTTAAAATTAGTTACTTGAGAAAGAAAGTCAGCTGGATCCCAGATTCCCATTTTTAATTTCCTAGTATATGACTGAAAAAAAAAAATCCATTTCTTCAGCTGTAATTTTCATGGGGCACAAAACAGCATTTGCTATTCTCTCAACATTTGGCTCGGTAGCAATTGTAAAATGCTAATCACGGTGCTGAGCTGACATTCCTCGGTGACATTGGCATACTGCAAAAAGCGTTTGGCATTTTCTTACTAAGCAACATGGCGGCGAGGAGACGCTGCGAGTAAGATCTCCCATTAAAAAAAGTTAATAGGGAGGAAAAGCGGCAGGTCCCAGTGAGAACTGGGACACGGAAGATAAACAGACTACTCCAGCAAACTGCCCGAAGAAGAAAGTTGCCATAAAAGAGGACGAGAAGGGAGGGAAGCGCAGAACCCTGCTCCCCTCCCCCGCCCACAAAGTCGGCACTCTCCGACCGACCGGCAGAAAGGAGGGAAACAACAAACCAAAACGGCCAACAAGAAAAACGGACGCAGCAAGTGGGACTGTGAGTGGAAAGGAACTATTGCAGCCACCACACCCTGTGAAGGGGAGAGGCGAACCCTGCAGGATCCGCCGCGGAGGTGAGCTCCAGGCGCCATTAAAGAGAGCCACGCCCCCCAGGAGGAGACCAGCACCAGCACACAGCCCCGGCTGCCCGGTAAGGTTGCGTGCAGAAAGCGGCGCGGATCCGGACCGGATCGCAGCTGCCCAGGTCCCCGCGCCTGCGACCTAGGCTTGCGGGGAGACGGCGGAGGCCCTCCCTGAGTGAGCAGGAACAAGGCGCCCAGGCAGGGGAGCGGGATTCAAAAGGCGCCATTCCCGCGCCACTGATCTGGGCTACAGCCCGAGTCCTGGAACTGAGGGCTTTGGAACTGAGACCCGGGGCACGAAATTAGGGGGAGACTGCGGAGGCCCTCCCTGAGTGAGCAGGAACAAGGCGCCCAGGCAAGGGAGCTGTATTCAAAAGGCGCCATTCCCGCGCCACTGATCTGGGCTACAGCCTGCGTCCTGGAACTGAGGGCTTTGGAACTGAGACCCGGGGCACGAAATTAGGGGAAGACTGCGGAGGCCCTCCCTGAGTGAGCAGGAACAAGGCGCCCAGGCAAGGGAGCTGGACTCAAAAGGCGCCATTCCCGCGCCACTGATCTGGGATACAGCCCGCATCCTGGAACTGAGGGCTTTGGAACTGAGACCCGGGCACGAAATTAGGGGGAGACGGCGGAGGCCCATCCTGAGTGAGCAGGAACAAGGCGCCCAGGCAGGGGAGCAGGATTCAAAAGGCGCCATTCCCGCCCCACTGATCTGGGCTACAGCCCGCGTCCTGGAACTGAGGGCTTTGGAACAGAGACCCGGGGCACGAAATTAGGGGCGTGGGTTCCCCACGACGGTGGGGCACAAGGCAGACACAGCACCCCAAAGCCGTTGAGGTGTACCCTACCATCCCCGCTCTGCTCCCTGTCCCACGGGGTGGAAAATCAGCTCCCCAAGGGCTCTAGGAGAGATCTCTGGCACCACCTAGCGACTTGAAGCCAGCAGAGGCTCCTGAAGGAGCTAGTGGCCAGCTGGGGAGTTTGCCCACACCGGGCCCCTTCCGAACAAGTAGTCTGAGCCCACAGGGAGAGCGAGCACCCACAGCCGGGGCAGACCAGGTGCGCAGAAGAGTGTGCCTGAGACCAGACACGCAGGGTGTGTCCCACATCACCATTTTAGAACAGGGACATTTCTTCAGTAAAGACTACCTGCAGAAGGCTTCCTCAGGAGCCAGAGGTGAGCGGGGGAAGTTCGCCCACGCCAGACCCCCTCTGGCCTGCAGTCCAAGCCCAGAGGGGAGCAGGAACCCACCGCCGGGGCAGACCAGGCGCACAGGGGAGTGTGTCCCTACATCGGCATTTTAGAACAGGGACCTTTCTCCAGTAAAGACTGCTTGAAACTGACAGATGACTCCTGGAAGAACCAGAGGGGAACAGAGAAGCCCACCCAAGATGCCGGCCAGTCCCAACAACACACTGTCCCAACGCATACGGCAAATTAGAAAACAGACAGTAGGGAAGAGAAGAACCACACGCAACCTAGCAACTCTCCAGAGAAAAAGCACACCACAAAAAGAAAGCCAGCCCCCAGATTGCAACGACAATAACTTGGAAGAATTTCTGAGCCTTCCAGAAAGAGAATTTAAAATTGCCGTGATTAAAAAACTAACAGAAGTCATAAAGGAAAACAATGATAAGGGAAAAATAATCAACGATCAGAAGAATGCAATTGAGTCCCTAGAGAGGGAAAACAATGGTCAGAAGAAAGAAATTGAGTCCCTAAAGAGGGAAGTAAAAGAAATGCAGGAGATCAAAGAATTAATGGAAGAACTAAAGAATTCTGGGAAAAGCAATGAAAGCAGAATAGATGAAATGGAAGAACGAATAAGTAATCTTGAAGACATAGAAATAAAAAGAACCAAAACAGAAAAGGAAAGAGAAGTACGAAGGAAAAAGAACGAAGAAAGACTTCGGGAACTATCTGACTCCATGAGGAAAGGAAATATAAGAGTTATAGGAATACCAGAAGGAGAGGAGAGAGATGTAGGAACAGAGAAAATATTCAAAGAGATAATTGAAGAGAACTTCCCAAATGTGAAGAAGGAGCTGAAAATTGATATACAAGAAGCAAGAAGAACACCAAACTTCCACGACGAAAGGAAAAATACAGCAAGACACATAATAGTAAAGCTCCCAAGAATCCAGGACAAGGAAAAAATAATGAAGCTGGCAAGAGGGAAGAAACAGATAACATTCAAAGGAAAACCAATCAGGCTGACATCAGACTTCTCCGAAGAAACACTACGGGCAAGGAGAGAGTGGAGGGACATAGTCAACAGACTCCAAGAAAACAGATGCCAACCAAGAATACTCTATCCCGCAAAGCTCTCCTTCCTCTTTGAAGAAAGAATATGGACCTTTCCAGACAAACAGAAACTCCGGAATTTCATTGCAACTAAACCCCCACTCCAAAAAATACTACAAGGAGTCCTAAAGCCAGAACCTCAGAGGGACGAATAACAATGAAAGAAGGCCAAAAAAAAAGTTATTAAAAGAATAAATAAATAAAATCAAAGGAAAGACAAACACAATGGCAAATACAGATGTTAACATATCAATAATAACTCTGAATGTAAATGGACTAAACTCTTCAATAAAAAGACACAGAGTTGCAGCCTGGATTAAGAAACAAAACCCAACCTTTTGCTGTCTCCAGGAAACACATTTAGCTACAAAAGATAAAAATAGGCTCAAAGTTAAAGGATGGAAAACAATCCTACAAGCAAATGGACCAAAAAAGAAAGCAGGAACAGCTATACTTATATCAGATAAAACAGATTTCAAACTCAAAAAGATAAAAAGAGACCCCAAGGGTCACTACATTATGATCAAGGGGACAATACTTCAAGAAGAAATAACACTCATTAACATATACTCACCAAACGAAGGAGCACCAAAATATATCAGACAACTGTTGTCCTCTCTGAAAACAGACATCAGAGAAAACACATACGTAGTGGGAGACTTCAACACACCACTATCAACAATGGATAGATCAACAAGACAAAAAATAAGTAAAGAAACTAAAGCTCTAAATAAGGACCTAGAGCAATTGGGCTTAACAGACATCTATAGAACACTAAACCCCAAAAAAACGGAGTACACATTTTTCTCAAGCGCACACGGATCATTCTCCAGGATCGATCACATACTGGGGCACAAGACAAACATCAACAGATACACCAAGATTGAAATCATATCAACCATCTTTTCTGACCATGAAGGCATCAAACTAGAAATAAACCATAAAAAGAAGGCAAGGAACTTTCCTACCTCATGGAGATTAAAAACCACACTACTGGAAGACCACTGGACTAATGAGGAGATCAAAGAAGAAATCAAAAAATTTTTTGAATTGAACGACAAGGAGGACACCAATATCCTAAATGTATGGGATGCAGCAAAAGCAGTAATAAGAGGAAAATATATAGCAATAGAAGCTCACATCAAGAAACAAGAAAGAACACAAAGAAACAACCTAATCTCGAAGCTCAAAGATCTAGAAAAAGAACAACAAAAAAACCCCAAAACCAGTAGAAGAAAAGAAATAATAAAAACCAAAGCAGAAATAAATGAAATTGAAACTAAAAAAACAATCCAAAAGATCAATGAAACCAAGAGCTGGTTCTTTGAAAAAATCAATAAAATAGACAAACCCCTAGCCAGGCTCACAAAGGAAAAAAGGGAGAAAGCACAAATAAACAGGATCATCAATGAAAGAGGAGAAATCACAACGGACACAGCAGAAATCAAAAGAATAATCAGTAACTACTATGAACAGTTATATGGAAACAAGTTCAACAATCTAGAGGAGATGGACAAATTCCTACAACTCTACAATCACCCAAAGCTAGATAAAGAAGAAATAGAACACCTAAACAGACCAATTACAATTAGCGAAATTGAAATGGTAATAAAAAACCTCCCCAAAAACAAAAGCCCAGGACCTGATGGATTTACAAATGAATTCTACCAAACATTCAGAGACGAATTAGTGCCTATCCTTCACAAACTCTTCCAAAAAATTGAGAAGGAAGGGACAATACCAAACACGTTCTATGAAGCCAACATTACACTAATACCAAAACCGAACAAGGACAACACAAAAAAGGAAAACTACAGGCCAATCTCCCTAATGAACACTGATGCAAAAATCCTCAATAAAATTTTAGCTATCAGAATCCAACAATGTATCCATAAGATAATTCACCACGACCAAGTTGGATTCATTCCAGGGGCACAAGGATGGTTTAACATCCGAAAATCAATCAACGTTATCCAACACATCAACAAAAAGAAATATAAAAACCATATGATAATATCAATAGATGCTGAGAAAGCTTTCGACAAAGTGCAACACCCATTCATGATAAAAGCCCTTGAAATTCTTGGGATACAAGGAACATACCTCAACATCATAAAGGCCATCTATGACAAGCCAACAGCCAGTATCATTCTCAATGGTGAAAAGCTGAAAGCAATTCCATTAAGATCTGGAACAAGACAAGGATGTCCACTCTCACCATTGCTTTTCAATATAATACTGGAAGTCCTAGCCAGGGCAATAAGACAAGAGAAAGACATCCAAGGAATCCAAATAGGAAAAGAAGAAGTCAAACTATCACTATTTGCAGACGATATGATATTATATATAGAGAACCCCAAAAACTCCACAGAAAAGCTAATTCAACTCATCAATCAGTTCAGTAAAGTGGCAGGATACAAAATCAACACGCAAAAGTCAGTAGCCTTCCTATACACAAACAATAAATCTGAAGAAGAAGATATCAAAAAGACCATCCCTTTTGTTATTGAAACAAAAAAAATCAAATATTTGGGAATAAATCTAACAAAAGAGGTAAAGGACCTATACAAAGAAAACTATAAAACACTGTTAAAAGAAATAGAAGAAGACACAAAGAAATGGAGAGACATCCCCTGCTCATGGATTGGAAGAATAAACATTATTAAAATGGCCATCCTTCCAAAAGCAATATACAGATTCAATGCTATTCCAATCAAAATTTCAATGTCATTCTTCAAAGAAATAGAACAATTATTGATGAAATTCATATGGAATCACAAAAAACCCCGAATAGCCAAAGCTCTCCTGAAAAAAAAAGAAGGGAATGGAGGCATCAGACTCCCAGACTTCAAACTATACTACAAAGCCATAATCATCAAAACTGCATGGTATTGGAACAAGAACAGACATACAGACCAATGGAATCGAATAGAAAATCCAGAAATAAACCCACAGATTTATGGTCAACTAATCTTTGACAAAGGAGCAAAGAATATGCATTGGAGCAAAGAAAGTTTGTTCAATAAATGGTGCTGGGAAAACTGGGTCGCTACATGCAAAAGAATGAAGCTTGACCACCACCTCACACCATACACAAAAATCAACTCAAAATGGATTAAAGAACTAGACATAAGACCTGAAACCATAAAATATATAGAAGGAAATATAGGCGAAACACTACGTGATTTGCACATCAAAGACATCTTTACAGACACATCACCCAAAGCAGTGATAGTGAAGGCAAAGATAAACAGCTGGGACTACATCAAATTAAAGAGCTTTTGCACAGCAAAAGAGACAATAACAAAAACAAAGAGAAACCCCACCAACTGGGAGAACATTTTTGCACCCAACACTAATGATAAAGGACTGATCACAAAAATCTGCAAAGAGCTGATGAGACTCAACAACAACAAAGAAAATAATCCAGTCAAAAAATGGGCAGAAGAGCTTAAAAGAAACTTCTCTGAAGAGGAAATGCAAATGGCCAACAGGCATATGAAAAAATGTTCAACATCACTTGTCATCAGGGAAATGCAAATCAAAACTACCATGAGATACCATCTTACACCAGTGAGAATGGCACATATTAAAAAAACTAGCAACAACAAATGTTGGCGAGGGTGTGGAGAAAAAGGAACTCTTCTGCACTGTTGGTGGGAGTGCAAACTGGTCCAACCACTGTGGAAAGCTGTGTGGAGATTTCTGGACCTACTAAACATAGAGCTTCCATATGATCCAGCAATTCCACTCCTAGGTATTTACCCAAAGGACACAGAAACATCAATTCCAAAGAACACCTGCACCCCTATGTTTATAGCAGCACTGTTTACAATAGCTAAGCTTTGGAAACAACCCAAATGCCCAAAAATAGATGACTGGATCAAGAAGATGTGGTACATATATACCATGGAATATTACTCAGCATTCAAAAAAGATAAACACATGCAATTTGCAGCAACATGGATGGCGCTGGAAGGGATCATGCTCAGCGAAATAAGCCAAAAAGAAAAAGAAAAATACCGGATGGTCTCACTCATAGCAGGAATCTAGAAAACTTAAATAAGGGACCAGGAAAATGAATAACTATAAGATAGTGAAAATCAAAATCAACAAAAAACTATGAACCAGAGACACTTTTAGGGGGGCGGGAGGGGAGGGATTGGGGTCAGAATGGGGGGGCTGCAATTGTATGGGGAATATAACAATAAAATTTATTTAAAAAAAAAAAAAAAAAAAAAAAAAAAAAAAAGCGTTTGGCAGGATCTGGGACTATACATATTGAAGTTGTTTATTTATTTTTGTTTAAGAAACAGACAGACAAGTTAATTTCACCTCCATTTGGGACACAGAAAAGAATCAATGTTTGCCAAATAGAAAAACACAAAATTGGTAAAGGAAAAAAAATTGTATTTTCAAGCTTCCAAAATGGAATTAGAAACAGGGGGTGGAAGGGAATGTCACACAAATGACTAGAGAGTGTCCCTCTTAAAATTGCCTCAGCCTTCTACTTGAAATTCTTGCATCTTGAAAGTTCCCTGGCGGAAGGTTCTGTCCCAGATGAAGAGTAGAATGAAACTTCAAAATACCTGGCCAACATTTTCAATGACTGGACAGCGTTTTAAAAACATTTTGTGACTTGAAAGTTGGGGTGAATACTGAAAATTGGAATGTACAAATTGCTTCCTGCTAGAACCATACCCTTGTTTGAAGAAGGTTTTATAGGGCAGAGCCTTATTTTAACACCCTGAACCTGAACACCCTCTGTCTCCCAGGGGAGAAATGTGTAAGTAATATTCGAAAACCAGAGCTAAAACCCGTTATATCAGGGCACCAAGATCAGGTTGGAAATGGGGAGGCCTTCACCCTTTCTTTATTGGGAGAGCAGGAAGAACAGGACAAAGCCCTTCTTCCTTGGGGCTCTTGCCCCAATGCTGCTGAAACGGTTGCCCTGGAGAGAAATGTTATCAAACCATCTAATTCTGCCCTCCTGTCAGCCTGACAGAGACTTGGAATGCACAACTGGCCCAGAGCTGATTACCTTCAGGTGTGGTTAGGTCGAGTTAAAAATTCCATTAGCAGTGCTCAGGCATTGGGAACAAGGTTTCACAGGGGTGGGCTTTTTCTAGTTAACAGGGAAGAAATGGCTTCTCATTTCACAGTTATCACAGACAGGACTCTTGTTTGTTTACATTCTGCCAAGGAGAAGCATCTGAGATCCACAGGCCTGGGGACAGAGACCTGGAGTTAAGGTGGGAACACACTTTTTCTGAGCGGAAACTGGTTGCCACCCCTCCACCCTCCTCACCCCTCCCAGCTAGCTTGCCAACCAGGAAACTCAGGGTCTCCTAAGAGTAACTTCAAGTAGAAGGCTCGCCCGGTCACTGCCATAAGTCTCCCATGCCTGCTTCTCAACCTAATTGTTTTTCATTTTCTCATAATAACCCTCCTCCCTTGCCCTAAACCAAACACTGAGACGCTGCCCTCTATTTACCAAGCTCCAAGGCGTGCAATAAAGGTGAGCGCTATTTGCTACTCTCTGCCTTGCTTTTAATTTTATTCTAGAAGAAAATCAATTAGACCATCAGAGTTGCAGCTTCTTTCTTTGAGGCTTTTGGACTTGAATAGCTCGTAGAAGTACTTGCCCTGGCCTCAATATTTTAATAAATGCTTGATTGTAATGGTTTTCAAAGGGGTACAAAAAGGAGACAAGCAGACAGGCAACTTCAGAACAAAACTAGGCATTTGAAAGGACCCTTTAGGTTGAGTTGTTTTTCCACTCAGGCAACCTCCTGTTTTGCTGACATTGTTTTATGATCAGGACTTACATTCTCTGCTTTTCTCCCTTTCTGCACACTTAAGCTGCTCATTAGCTGAGAATGGGACATCCTGGCAGGAGGAACCAACAAAGCCACCGCTGAGTAGCTGAGAGATCGGCTCTTTCTCCCCTGTCGTGGTCATCATCCTGGCCTGTCCTGGGAGCCCTCCCCAGTTCCTGTGTGTGTGGCACAGAGGAAACATCTGACCTCACACTCATGCTGGTACTTGGGGCCTCCATCAGTCTGTCAGATATTGGCATAATGGTGTGTGCACTTAGCTCAACATTGATCAAAATGTGGGTGGGAAGCTAGGAAGAGCCCGTGTTCAAGGCCCTGGCACAACTTTGGGAAAGGCCATGTGGGGCCCCATCATGGAGGGCCTTGGTACTGACCACTGCAAAAAAGTCACACACACACACACACACACACACACACACACACACACAGAGCAAACCACCTTATGGGCTGTTCCCAGATTAGTTCCTGCTTTTGTATAGTATTCCTCTACTGAGAAGTGAGTTCCTGAGGTCAGGAACCTGATGGTCCCCATTTACAGACCATCTGGGCTAAAATTCATCTGTTTCGAGAAGGTATTTATTTGATCTATGTTGCAAGGACAAGAGAAGGGGTATGGGACAGAGAGGGGAGACACCAGGAATCCCTGCTCTGCTTCTGATGTAGCTTCCAATGGAGTCATGGTTCTGATAGGAGAACATGGAGCCACCTGCTGGTGTCCATCTAGAGGTCGTTTCCCCCGACCCTTGCAAAGGTCAGGAGAGGGTCCTCTGGGCAAAGGACAGAATGAGAGTCAGTTCCAGCTGGTTAGCTGGCCTTCAGGTTTGCTCCTGGCCCTACAGATGACCACAGGGGGGTACAGTGGAAGCTGCTGAAGAAGTTTCACTGGCCTTCTCCCTCTGCCATTGGCCTCCCCTGGCACTGCAATGCTGGTCTGGGCAGTGGTTTGACATTTGGCATGTTTTAATCCCTAGCTAGCACAATGGTCTCTATGTTTTTAGGCAGAAATATGTACTGATGATCACCCAGGACATCCAGCAATATACAAGCAGTGACAGGGAGGAGTCCTCCTTGTGCTCCATGGGCCTGGTCTTCCATAACTCATGTGTGGGTTCCCTGGCTGTGGTTCACCAGCCTACACAAATGCAATACGGGCTTTGTTAAGGTTATTCTTGGTCCTCATTTTCTTTGTGACTCTGGCTATACGCCGGTTAGAGGCATCAGAAGCGCCGCACTGGCTATGGGATAACCTCCCTGAGTGCGATCCCTACAGCCAGCCTCCTCCCTGCATCACTCCTCTTTATGTCTATTGACACCACCACCCCCGCCCCCAAATAATTAACAGTCCACAAATGCTCCCCGCAGGCCAGTGCGATCCTCTGCTGCCACAAGCTCTGTGCAATGTGGTCACAGACAATCAGATTAAATGTCCTATCACCCAGCATTGATCAGATTAGCAACCTTGTGACTATTCATTAATTGTATTTTCCCTCAGAGCCCTGTTCAACTCAATACCAAGTGCATTGTTTGTGGTATAAAAAGTAAACACAAATAGGATGTTCGTTACATTTTTAAATGAACGAACTACTACTACCTTTTCAAAACAGGGTATAAGAGGAAGGAAGGTTAATGCAATGCTAATTTTCCAAGGGCAGAAGAGTTGAGCTAGAAGATTTCCCAGGAGTCATTACGTTTCTGTAAGTGGTTTTTTTTAGGATACCTTTTGCTTCAGAGCTTCAGGAACCTCCACTATCCCTTGGTAAATCTGACTGGAGACCGCCGGGGCTACCTTTCTTGTGTCTGTGGGAGAAGCCACAGACGGCAGGCTCCGACCCTTGAAGAAACGGGGGACGGGGTCGCTCGGGAAGTGACTGGAGAACTCCCCAGTACTGCACAGGGTTCACGGACAGTAAGAAGAGGCACGACTTACCAGGGGCCTTTCCTCTGCCTGGGGTCCCCCCGCAAGCCTGGCAGTGCTGCTCCCTGGGTGGCGGGCAGTGTCGCGCCGAGCGGCGGTGAGTTAGAGGCAGAGGGACCTTACGGGACAGTCAGGTCCCCTGATTTCTTCACAAAGTTTCTCTGAGGAAGGGCCTCTCTGGTGTCGCAGGCGGTTGAGCGCCGTGCTATGAAGCTGTCCGCAGCCTCTGCAGCGCGGGTTCGATTCCGGCCGCCGGCGAGCGTCCCCCTGGCCGGCAGACCTCTCCTGTCTCGCCCGCCGCTCCCCTCAGCAGTGTATTTCCTCAGTCTGTCTGTTCTGCTCCCCGCTCTGTCTCTGCTGAATCCTCTCACCCTCCTGTGCATCTGGCCTGGACCCCAGCTCTTGTATAAATAAAAATAAATCTTTAAAAAAAAAAAAAGTTTCTCTGAAGAAACTGAGGCCACCTGAAGAAACCGGTCCCGGCCGTCAGGAGCTTGACGTCCCTCACTGGATTGTCAAATCAAGTACTGGCACGCCCTGCTTTTGGAAGTCTGAGGTAAGCCACTTCATTTTTTGAATGACCTTCATTAATATCTGTTTTCACAAACGGAAAGAAATCTGAAGAGGCGTGTCCAGAACAGTCCCCGCAGAAGCGGCGTGCGGCCTCCGCCTTGCCCGTGAGAGGGCGGCGCCCAGATCCTTCCGCGGGGACTACTTTACATACGGGGGCCTTAGTCCTGCCGTGGGATGTGCTAGTGTTATTTTAGGTTTTTGTGTTATTTGGTAAGATTCTGTAGATTATTTTGGGCCCTGTAAACTATTAAAACTTTTTTTCATACAAATGAAAGGTAATTGCTTCTTCGGTATATACTTTTTCCACTTCTAAAAGATTTGATAGAAAAGTGTTATTCTCGGACAGTGGGAAAACTGCAAGGACACACCTACTTCCTCTGGCGTTCATTTGCCATCCCTGCGGTCACAAGCCAGGAATTTTGCCTTTTGCTCAATTTCCAGATTCATAGTGTTCCAGTGGGAAGAAATTTAGGGGGAAAGGTGGTAAATAATTATTCATAAAGTGCCCTCACAGTGAGATCTACTATTGAGTGGAATAGTCTCCCGGGAGAAATGGTTGAGAATGGCATTATTTAATACTATTAAAATTATATTAGCTAAAGAACTGAGGAAATTGGGCAAGGGGAGAGTCGGAAAATCCAAAAAGCTGATCATCTGGAGCCCTGTCACCCTTGCTGTCCACCATGGACTTTTCGTGAAAATGTTTGCAGTTTTTTATGACCTTATATAACTCACATCCTTTCCTAGCTCATCACGGGGACTGCCCCCTATGCAGATCTTCTTATAAAGTAGTAATGTCAATTAATTAATGATTAAGATACTCCAAGCACCATGCTGGGCACTTTATCTCTTTTGGTGACCTGAAATTTTCTCATCAGATACTGTTCCTGCAGAGAAATTTTTTTTGAGGTAACTTTGGTTTAAGGAGATGTTTATGATTAAGAGGTATAGGCGTCCCCCCTTGTGGTGGTGTTACCACACCAAAGCACCCATCATACTCCACCACAGCCCACTGCTCTCATTCTCCGCTTTTTTTCTCTTCCCCTCTGGGAGCCTCAATTCCCTTGCAGGGAATTTTCTTGCTAGACTGATCCTGCCCCAGGCCTGGCTACACTGCTCTGGCTCTGTGACTTATGGCTAACTGCTCTTGAGTATCAGCTCCCTCATCTGTGATGCTAGTCCTTCAAATACCTGGCTGTAATGAGATTAAATGGAGAAAATGTAGGTTAAAAAATGATAAACCTATGGCCTCCCTGGTAGCGCAGCGGTTGAGCGCTGCAAAGCTGCCCGCAGCCTCTGCAGCACCGGTTCTATCCCCGGCTGCCGGCGAGGGTCCCACATGGTACGCAGACCTCTCCTGCCACACTTGCTGCTCCCCTTAGCAGTGTATTTTGTCAGTCTGCCTGTTCTGCTCCCCGCTCTGGCTCTGGTGAATTCTCTCACCCTCCTGCACTTTTGACTATACTCGTGCTTGTATAAATAAATAAATTAAAAAAAAAAAGATCAGCCTGACTAAGCATGGAAACCCTCCATCAGTGGAAGATATTGTTTAAAAAAAAAAATAGGCATAATCAGTGTGAATCAAGTGTTTTTTTCTTTCCCACTTAGCTGTTTTCCATGTATTTTTGTTTACCATTTACTTCTTATAGCCTGTGAATCTCTCCAGAGTAAAAATCTTTTCCAAAGCATATTTAATTGGGGGCAAAAAGGCAGGAATCCTATGAAAAAGAAATCCCTGTGGCATATAAATGTGAGGAAGATAAACATTAAACTGACAGAGTGGCTCCAATGTTTGTTATTCCACGAAAATCTGCCTAATTTACAAGCTTCAGCGATACCCCAATAGATTAACTTAAATTCACCCTTAGAGAAATTTTAATTCTAGTGTTACTATTGTTACAATCTGAGGGGCCTCCCAAGATGGAAATGTCGGTAGAAAAATAGGGCCCCATCTGAGAAACTCATCTAACAGGCAATTTTGTGGCAGATATATGTATTTGGCTTTATATTGTTTAGCTCTAAAGTGCATTTGAGTAATACCTAAGAACATGTCTATTTAATTTTAAGCAGTGGGTTATGAGAATCATCAAAAATCAAACACAATAAAAAGGAACAATATTTATGGCATTTTAAAGCCTATCCCATTATTGGTTAGTACTCCCCTCAATTGTTTAACTGCAATTGGTTCCACTTTCTCAGTGTGGATGATTTTTATACATCTGAGTTAAAAAATAATGCTGCTTGCAAGTGAAAAGTTAAAGACCAAGACAAGGCCTATTAGAATAACATTACACTTTTTTATTCCCTGCACTTATTTCATCACTTACTAATTATTCCCCTTTTCCTATGCAACAAAATAGAAGCCATAAAATCTTTGATTTAATGAAAACTTCCTTACCAAATAGGTCCTCCAAATCTGCTGAAGGCTTATAGGTAATTTATCTACCTCAGTAGGCGATGACCTTTTGTGAATCACGAGTCATTCCTCACTCCTAATGAGATGGATCCAGATGCCATCCCACCCTCTGCATGGCCCCCTCCTTCCTCCATCCAACAGAGGCTGTGCCTGACCTCCCAACTTCACCGAAGTGGGCTGTAATTAGTCCCAGCACAGTGAACCTGCTCAGGGGAGAATCTCCCTCCTCCTTCTGCTCTTAAAGTGGCTGAACTTTGAATGTTCTACTCTAAGGGTCCTGAGGAAAAAAAGGGTGAGGGGTGGGAGAAGCCAAGATAAGTCTCAATATAGTCAAGAAGTGGAAATAACTTCCTGGTGTCTCGAGAGGCCTCTCTGCCCACTCTTATCAAATCACAGATATGGAGAAAATAACCAGCCACTTTGAGCACCAAGCTGGGCTTGGTGTCCTAGCAGCACAGAGGGTGCAGATTAAGATCTGCACTGCAGGCCTATGGTCTCCAGGCAGATTGATTGAGTAGACTACAATGTATACATGTTTGTAAATCATATTCATGTGCTGCTGAGTGTATAGTATAATACATGTATCATATTACACACATGTATTACTACTTGTAATGAATGATAAATTATATACCTGGATCATTAATTATATATTCTCATTCATTTACTTAATGGAATACACATACTGTACATGTATATGAATTACTGTTCTGTACCAATATACTAATACATTAGAAAACAAGTATAATCATCAAGGTATGAGATAAATAATAAAAGGTGAATATTAAAATAGGTTTTTTTCCCTCCCTGTTCTTTCTGGATCTTGTAAATTTTTCTGCTCTCTGAAGGTCCAAAGAGAATGCCTCTTATGCTTGTTTGTTCAACATACCATAAGTAACAGTGCTGGGGATGAGGCAACATCACCTCCTCTTATCACCAGCATGGGGAGGTGATGGGGGTAAGGATTAGTAACTGAAAGATCAAACCTTACTGCATCCCTGAAACATGCTTTCCCTGCTCTGCTTTCAATTCCAGAGTGGCTGCTGCTGGCAGAATAAAATATTTGCAGGCCAAAAGCTCTGAAATTCCTTTCAGAATGTTTGATGAATCTATCTGCAAAACAGGCAATGGAAGGAGGTTCAGAAACGAGCTGTAGGCCCTTCTGGAAGGTGATGCCACCAACTCCACTCTGGCCCATGCAGTATAGCCTGCAATCCCCAGAAGTGCGAAAGTTCCACAGAATAGGACCTGTCCTTTCTCACTGAAAGATGAGAAAGAAATTAGGGGTGGTTTCATGGCTACATCACCAGAGGAACCTCCACCTGAAAGGAGAAGAGGCAGCAGTAGGAGAGAGCACAGAGGGAAAGTGGGGCCATAGCAGCCTCAGCATCTCCACACCTGATACTGATCACTTTTCTCTGCATGTATGTGTAGCCTAAGGCATCATTGAAAATAACTGGCAAATAAGAGTGCATGAAAAATCCAAACTTGGAAATGCCTATTTAAGATCTTTTAAATTAATATGTATATTCATATAACTAATTAAATGAAGCTACCTTTAAATTTGTTTGAATTCACCAGGTTCAATAAAATAGACTCAAGATACTAATCTTACAGATAAAATTACATTTCCTCCTCCTGGGGAGAAAGGAAACCCAATTCCTTCTAATAGGATATTTCCTCATAAGGTTTAGATGCTCATATTTAAATTCCAATAAAATAGTCATGGGCAGAGAAACTGGTTTTTTTTTTTTTTAAATAATATATTCAAGAAAGAATTCCTTGAAGACTTTCTACATTTGAAATGTTACCAGGAATACTAAACATTTGACCCTATGTTATAGGGATATGATTTTCTAAAAAAAAAAAATAGTAATAAAACAAGAAGGAAGAACCCCTACCAATACATTTTGTTTCTAGGTCAATGACTTTGCTTTATTCTCATGTCTGATGAGACTGGTAAGTAGGACCTGCCAATGGAAGCCACTGGATTTGACACGTTTCAGTGTCAGCTGTGGGATTTCTGCCTTAAATCTGTCAGGACAGTCCTGTGGCCACTTCTGCAAAAACCCTTGGGGACAAAATTTATTGTTATACCTCAATAGCTTTTTGTTCACCTCCAAAATAGGGGTCCTGGGTCATACTAACGATTGTGGAGAGACAAAATGCTCTCTATATATTTTATTAAACAGATCTCTTAATAATTAATCAAATGTGAAAATTATTTTCCATCACTCTGACACTACAGCACTGGGATTTTTTTCTCAGCCTGTTTCTTTTCCTTTTAAATTGCCCTCTGTGGATTTCCTCAGCTACAAAGCAAGTGAGTAGAGAAAGTCCAATTTACGACTTGGCTTTTTAAACCATAATCACCCCTCTGGGCTCCTACTGGAGGAGGTTTAGGTTTTTATTTATTTATTTTTTTGTAGGTTGTCAGATAGATACCTGAGGTAATCTGTTCTCCGAGCCCCTCTCCCCCAATTTATAGAGGGCTATGATAGGAACCCAATCCATGTGCCCATTGTGTGCCAGACCACAGCATTGCCACACTACAAGGAGATGGTAATATTGGACGAGAAAGACATGGGTCCATATCTCAGTTTCCATATTTCCAGGAGACTATCTCACTTAGTTAAGTAAGTATTGTTCATATCTGGATGGGGCAAGAAGAGAAAAGCATTGTTGAGGTATTAGCCCCAGTTCCATTTCCAGGCACCTAGCAGAGATGTTTGCATTATTTTCAGACTCCAGCAAGACCACAGTGGACAATGGGTGGTGTCTTAGGAAGTCAGGACCCTAGGCACTGACAGATTAATATGTCCCAGATAAGGGACAGAGCTAGGGAAATGCACAGCAAGCAGTTCTTTTGACCTTTCCTTACTAAAAGAAGGTAATTAGAGGTGGTCTTTCATTGCTGCCTTCATGCAGGAACATTCCACCTACATGCGTGAGATGTGAATCTTCAAATATAGGACTGGATAGTGTGTGCATAGGGAAGTGGAATTGGGTTTTTATTAGGGGAAGGGGCACTAAAGTGTGTTTGGGGAGGAGTGTGTTCACAGCTGAGGCAATGCAAAAGCCAAGTGGGCAATAGAAACGGTTTAGAAACGCACAGAAGAGCAGTGACTGCTGGCAGCAGCGTCAATATTCTCCCTCTGAGCACTAATTACATTATTAAGCAAACAGACCAACACAGGGTCTGAGGGACCGAAACATGTATTTAGGATCCAGTCACTCTCTTCTTGGCTGTAAATAATCATGTGCAGTACACAGTTCTTTCCAACCAAAACGCACTGTTGAGCACTTTCCTTAACTTCTCTTTAATTTATTAAGCTTGGGGAACTATTGTTTCCCATCCCAGTCATTCTCAGATAAGTCAGTTTTCTACATTCTGTGCAACCCAGGTCTATCAGATATTTCCAAGTGTAGACACCAGAGCAGCCATCATCTCCCCAGAGGTGCAGGATTCAGAAGGCACAAGAAGTAGACTCCTGGATGGCTATGTGCATTTTCATGGCTGCAAACAGCATGAACTTGCTAATTAGACCTTTGCAATACACAAGAACCCAAATCTCCTTTGATCTGGCTAAATCCAGTCTAAAGAGGTGGGTGTAAACACAGGATTGGAAGAAACCAGGAACAACATGGAAAGGATTTGTATGCAATAGGAATAAATCTGTTTTTTAAAAAAAGTCTAAGAGGAGCCTGCAGAAGGAAATCTGCAGCAGGCTGAGCCAGCCGGGTGAATGGCAGAGAGAATAGAGGCTATTTGAATACTGATGTGGCCCTCACTTTCTTCCATTTCCATTAATGACATGCTCATCAAGGGCAAACAATGGGACCGGCTGCCGGCGCCTGTCACAGTGTGTGGGTGCTGGGATGCCAGGCTGTCATCCCCAGGCTGCATTTAGAGACCTGCACGCTAATAAGAAGTGCTCTGTGCCGTCAATGCAGACAGGTGCTTCCGCGGCTGGGACATGCTCCATTCCCTTCCCCCTGAAACCCTCCTCTCCCAGCCCCCCTGACAGACACCATGAAATGCACAAATTAACAGCCCCATCATGTTGGGCTGCTGCTGCCTGCGGTGAAAGCAGAAAATCAAGTTGTCACCCAGGGTGCAGTGATAAAGCCACAGCCTCATTTCTCTGTTGGTGCCCTATAATAGCAAATGCCAGACAGCTGGATGGATGGGAGGCTTTAGATTAAGGCCTTGATGCACTCTGGCCAGAGAATTAGTAGTTGCTGTTTCCATGTGGATATTCTGTTCAAAACAAACATCTGGAGAAAGCAAAGTTTTCTAGAGCAGGAATGCCCTTTGCTTCTTCTGCAATTGAAGAAAAGATACCAAAGAAGTGGTGTTTCCTTTCAATGCCCCCCCCCCGCCCCCCGTAATATCAAGGCAATATCCCAGTAATATCCCAACTCTAAATGTGCTTAGAACTTCATCAAGGTCATAGAGCTATGGGAAGATGAACAAGTTAGCAGAGCCTGGGGCCACGACCAATAATATTAAGAGCAGTTGCTGGGTTCCTTACACCCCATTCAGCAAGTTCTCCAGATGTATAGGAGGCTTTCTCTGGATATTTAGAATCCCTTGACTAGTCTATCTAAAGAAGCCCTCCCATTCTAGACTGTTCCACTTCTCAATACACATCTGCTTAGGCTGAAGTTGCTTTTCATGAAATAACAGATACAAAGACTCCTGCCTGCCTGTTGGCTCTAAGCATCTGGTGGCCTGGCCCAGTCGGGGTGGACAGGGCCAGGTGTGCAAAAGGCAAGAAACGGAGGGGTCTGAGCCCTTCAGACTCCAAGGAGTTTAATGATATAATGGCCTGAGAACTTCAACATAAAACAGGAAGAGCAACTAACGAAACTTACAACATAAAACCCCCCTCCTGTCATTTTTATAGTAACAGTAAAACACTTTATTGAATTTATGAGTTACATAATGACTATGAAGAATGTAACTTGAATTAGAACCGACTTGGAAGTATAATAACTATAAACCCTTTTCTATTACCCCATCCCTTCAGCTTTTTCTGTCCTCTTCCTTTTAACCAAGGGACATTGCTTTCCACAGACTTAAGCCTGAGCCAGAGTTCACAACTTGCTAATAAATCTTGACACTTCTTCCAAACCTCTATAGATGACAAACCTCCAGGGGTAAGATGCTTGCAAGGGGTGACCATTCCCTTTCAAAGCCTCAGAGCCATTAAACTGCATTTTAGAAAATAAACCAGTTTGTCTTTTCTTTGCATAAAGCCTGCCAAATTGCAAGGATCTCCAGGGATATAAGTCAGGTATTTCAAGATCTCTAACTCCACATTGTAATGGCTTTTCCAAAGTAGAAACTATAGCCTCCTTAGAAGTTTATGAAAAGCATCCTCAGCCACAGATTCAGTGTGTAGTGGGTGCTGGTCAAGTTCCTAATGAGTGGAAGGGGGAGGCACGCAGCTCACTGAGCCCGGCAGCATACTAGGCTGTGTTTTGTTTCCATTTCACTCTTTGAGTCTTTCTGTTCCCCAGGGATTTTTCTGGAGGGGTAATAAAATAAAATGGGTGAAACAAAGCCATAAGCCATTTAAGTCTGAAAGACATGTCATCTCATCTAAAAGGAAGAAACGGACCATTTCCATGCCTAAGGCTGACAGCAACGCCTGAGCTGGCAATAGTGCTATTCCATTTGATTTATAGAATAATGGGGTGACAAATGATGACAAAAATAAACTTTTACTGCACTGAACTGCTCCTTTATTTATGAAATTTGGCCAAGTAGTGAAATCTTTTATCTGCAAGTTGTAACATGGAGTGGGAACGAGCGATTATGGTGTGGTAATAGTAATCCAGCGATGGAGGCTGAGTCAGTTGGAAATGGATTGAGGTAAAATAACTACCGCACCATGATAAATGTGAACAGCGCTTTGCTGACAGATGATCTAACAGGTGTTCATAACAACTATATAAGAGGATTTATTTATGACCAGCCACAGCCGCAGCACTGTAAATCAACTCCAGCAGCTGCACACCGCTGAAACCAAGTCCCTGATGGAGGAACGGAGCAGGAGCCCAAAGAACACAATTCACTCCAGAATCTTAATCATCAAATAACATTTTTTTTTTTAGGTAATTACACCACAGCACAGAAATCATAATTACTTTCAATTAGAAAACTGAGCTACCCGTAACTTTGTTTGCAAAATATTTCCATTCAGGCCCTGTGGTTTTCATGATGCCCTAACAAAATGGAGGCTCTGGGGTCAGGAAGGAGTACCCTTGGGTGATGGGGGTTTCAGCCAGTAAGAGGGCTTTCCATGGTGGCACTTTTTTTTTTTAAAGGCTCAAACATCAAATCTTAAGGGGCAGTGGGGAGGATATTCATTTCCTCAAACTTCTGTATTAGCTGTCCCCTGGGAGCATGCTTGAGCTCACACCTTATCCTTGTCTCATTCCTAACCTTGCAATTAATTAACAGAGGAGAATAAGCATACAATAAGGAACTCAATATAAACAGGGTGTGTAATAGGGGGGCTCACTTCATACAGTCTTTCTTAACTACTTTGCAAAGGCAGAATGGGCCATCATCTTAACAATTCCTTACTCTTATTCACGGAGATAGCTGACCTGATAAGTCCTCAATCATCATATTGCTTAAAAAAAGTGATTCTTACCTGGGAAGAGAAGTTGAATCTTGGTTACAGTTTGAGTTCATGTTCTGATTCTTTCCATTTGACACCCATACCTCCCAGGCCAGTTTACAGAAGGGAGGACAAGGTGAGGCTTCCCTGATTTCTCCAAGTGCCCATGTAGCATCAGCAGACTTCAAGGCCTGCTGCTGCTGTGAATGAGCCTCCTGGAAGAATTATCTACTGGCTAGGTGAGGTTTTCTAAACATCTGCAGATCTCAGAATAAAGCTTTTTCTAGAGTCAAGTCTGATCAGCCTGATCTTTTGTGTCTCTGGCCTTCATGGTTGCAGATGAGAAACTAGCATCCTACCTAGGATATCATTAAAGACAGGTTTTGGGTCCACTGGAATAATTCCATACTTGAGTTTTAGGGCTTGGTGTCTTTGGTGCAAATATTTATTAAACTAGTTAGGAATTAAGTAAACATGTTATTATGTACATAAAACTTGTTCCAAAGAAAGGTATTTGTGAGGGGAGATTACTTCAACTCACAATCAGTTAGCCAGTAAAGAGACACCAATGGAATTTCATATTCTTTAGCCATTTTAAGTCCTAAAGGCTCATTTTAGAACCTGCAAAAGCACAGGAGACAACTAAAATCCTTAAGGAAATACCTAAAACTGACCTAGAAAGAGAGTAAAACCAACAAACTTTGTGTTTTTTGACCTGTAGTTCTGTAGTTCTGAATCCTCTTCAGTGTCTGCAAGTGCATATAGCTCCATCCGCAAAATCTCAACATTCATTTCTACTTCAAATTATCATAGGCTATTAGGCTATTGAAGTAGAAACTTTAGGAATGGCTTCAGAAGAGAGACTGTGAAGGGAAACAGGAGAAATGAGGGCAAGAAGAGGAAGGGGACACACGACCTTTTGATGTATGGGCAATGTTGTTTTCTGTGCAAAGGTATTTTAAAACCATTCTAAGGTACAGCCTTCAAACAATATATCCTCCTTTTTTCCCCACTCCTGGAAACTCTTTTCTTCTAAATGCCACCCCATTTTGAAGAAGCAGCTAACCTCATTGCCTCAGTTAAAGCTTCTCAGACCTCTTGATCTCAGTGCTCATTTCTTTCTGTGGACCCAACAGCTCTTACTGGTGCTGTTTGACCATTAATCTTACAAATGCTTCACAGTGTTTCCCAGAAACCATTTTAGTTTTCAAATGGCTGTGTTCCAAGTTTGTTGGTCTAACAATCATGTGAAATCTGAAACATTTTCCTCCAAAAACAATTATACCTGGTGGTTAACTTGCCAGGTCAGATCTTAAAATTCTGCTTCTGCCATATGCTGTTGAGTAGTGGCAAAAAATAAATAAAAATTAAAAGTCTTTCCAAAACAAGAAGAGAGTAAAACATTCATTCAGTTGTGTTGAATGCTGTTTGTGTGGAAGTCACATAAAGAGGAGACTGAAGATTCAGAAAAGAATATTCTGGTCTATCTCAGGGTATATATTTTTTTCTGTTAAACACAATGTTCATAGAGACTATAACATCATCATAAACTTGACTTTTTAATATTTTTCTAAAATATTTTTTAAAAGATTTATTTATTTATTTATTTATTTATTTATGCAAGCACTGGGTACAGTCAGAAGCATGGGAGGGTAAGATAATTCACCAGAGCCAGAGCAGGGAACAGAACAAGTAGACTGATGAAATACACTGCTAATGGGAGTAGCGGGCACAGCAGGAGAGGTCTGTCACGCTATGTGGGACCCTCGCCAGTGGCCGGGGATCGAACTGGTGCTGCAGAGTCTGCAGGCAGCTTTGCAGCCCAGCGCTCAACCACTGGGCCACCAGGGGAGACCCTTATTTCTCTAAAATATTAATGAGAGTGAAAGTGACCATGAAACCTTTTCTGCGGTAATAATAGGTCAAGATGGAAAGCAGAAGGGAAAGAGAAAGATAAAAAATACAAGCAAGTACGTAGTACAAAAGTAATTGTCTTTCAATGAACTGACAGCCCACAGATGAAAGAACAAAAGAGGTATGTGCACCCAGTGACCGGCTGGTCTGCTACTGTCAGAGGAGAGAGTAGGTGGCAGTGAAGAGATGACTATAGTGAGTATCTGTGGGTTGAATATTTAGAGTTGCTTGACTTGGCGAAGCAAATGGAGGGAGGCAGAGGAGGAGGTTATTAAGTATTTCTAATTAAGCAAAATTTGCTTGCAAATCAGGGCTGACTTAGCAATGTGCATATTGCCCTATCTTTGTTGATTGGCAAATGGATTGTAGTTTTCTTAGGGTTTAGAACACATCTTCTATTTTATCATACCCCTGGTGATGGTTACTGCAGCTCTTTATATTCCTGGGTGAATGCAGTCTTTAAACATAAAGGAAATAGGAAGACTGTTAATTTTGTGTTATAACATAGAGCTTCCTTCCCTCACCCATTATGTGGAAAGAGGATTTTTTCCCTCTTTCAACAAAGTTCCCTATAAAGGTCAGAAAGATTACAAAGAGGGAAAGGAGGTGAAAGAGCTTAGACTTTCCTTTATTTGTTGCAATTTTTTATTTTTAAACCTTCTTTATGTCATTCATCAGTTTTGATTGTCTTCTAATATAAATTTAAATGTTTAACAACAGAAACAGTGGTTACATGGGGCAAACTTCACAAGCTATTAAAGTTACTCAAATGGGGCCTCTCTGGTGTTGCTAGGGGTTAAGATGCAACCTCTGAAGCTATCCACAGCCACTGAAGCAAGAGTTCGATCCCAGGCCAGGGAGCTACCCACATGGTGCAGCAGACCTCTCCTGTCCCACCTGCTGCTCCCCTCAGCAGTGTATTTCAGTCATTCTGCCTGTTCTGTTCCCCACTCTGTCTCTGGTGAATCCTCTCACCCCCCTTCCACAACTCTGGCCTGTACCCCAGATTTTGTATGCATAAATAAATAAATCTTTAAAGAAAAGTTACTCAAATGTTTGCAAATAGTTATTGGAAAGGGCAATTATCCAGTATTTTAATTCTATAAGTTCATTGCTAACAGTCTCTTCAGAATTAAAAGCTTTCTTTTCTAATAATAAATAAATGTATTGTGATATGAACAATGAAGCTCAGTCTGAAATATACTATGAGAGTCATTCTTCAAGATTGGTGTACATAAAATGTCTCATTAAGTGGGCATTAAAGTGAAAAAATATAGCTGGAATTAAGAACTTAGCATTGACTAACTCGGCTCACTGGGACAATTTAAAGATAATCATGGATTATAAAAAAGTCAAAGGAAAAAAAAAAAGACAAGGAACTCTGAAGCACTGTATCAAACAAGGAAAAAAAAAAAAAACCAACACAACAAATCTATGCATTAAGCTTGGGATTTTGGCCATTTTCCTAATTTCTCTTATGTGGAAACTATTTTAATGGTAAGTTATTGAAGTCTAAATGGTTTCCACTGTTAGTATACTACATTATATTATTGATGTAACAGAGATTTTAAATAAAAAGTTAGCAGTCAAAAATCTTATCCAAAAGTAAAGTTCTATTAGTTAAAAAAAAAAAGTTCCTTAGTTTAAAAAACATGCAGATGTGTCCGATTTTCAAAGATGAGTGCCCTAATTGAGGAGATATAGAAACCTCTGTATCACACATAACTTCCATCTCTTCTTTGCTGACAATAAGTATGTTTTTCAGAAAGAAGGTATTTAGCCTGTCAAGTTCTTTATAACATTACAAAGTTATTGAATTAAAAATTCAAAGTTACGAAGCTGTGAGAAATAGGATGAATAACAGAAATGTCAATGGGCTGCAATTACAGAGGTGCTTCTGGGGGTCAATGTAATGAGAGCACAGAAGGCTCCAGAGTGAAGAGAATCTGTGACTTACAGAGCAATACTCTTCGCTCAGATTCACTGAGCTCTATTTTAGGAGCAGGAAAATTTAGCCATCCTGTTTGCTCTCTCCAGTTCACAAGCTAGAACACTTGGTAACTTTTCCATAGTCTGTTTTGTTTTCTCAATATATATGTCCCAAGAGAGTTTCACTGCTTTTTTAAATTTATCCTTTATGTTTGTTCTATGATGTTTCAATTAATGTATATTCTCTTCCTATATACTTAAAAATCATTATATAGCTTTAGACAAAGGAAATTGACTAGCATATACTATCATATATTACCTTGTATCAGAAAGGTAATACAATTTCAACTGCTTTTAAAAAGATATGAAAATGTTACAAAAGAACTTTTCTGATTATAGGAGAATCTTAACAAAATTTTGCTTAGGTTAACAAATAAACACTCTAAGGGAAAGTGGTAATATGTTGCTCTTTTAACTAGCTTTTAAAATTTCTACAATTAAGTTTATACAAGTTAGTTTCCAAAGGCATTTCAATCCATCAAAGTGGACATCAAGATTTGTAAAGGAATAAGATTCAAAGAATTTATTCAGTAGATGTAATAGGCCTTGACATTAGATCTCTACCAATATATCTAAGTTGCATGGGAAGAGATGTTTTATTTTAGAACATGAAGATTTTTGTTTGTTATTAAACATATTGTTCCCCCACCCCCATCCTAACTACTTTATATCACAATTATAAAATCTACTGGTTTGAAAGTAATTTTTCTTTCACCAATTAAATGCCCATTGCTTTCCTGCATAATACTCAAAATACCTACTTTAAAGAAACCTCGGCATATGAACTTTAGGACCATAAACAATTTCTTATTAAAAATGCAAACTCAAATGCTATTCATATGCTAGTTTATTTTATCTTATGCAGAGATAATTTAATGATGACAGCTGTCAATAATCAATTATAACACCACAAAATTCATACAACAAGATTTTAGAGAGATCTTATTGTTTTTGTATTTAATACTAAAAAGTATGTTGTACCATTTTCACCCACCAAGCTGAGAGGTCATTTAGACTATTTCTAGGTTAATTTTAGCTTAGAGAGGGAGGGAAGATGATTTCCAATAAACTTTAAATATCCAATTCGTGTCCATCATTGTTGAAAAGAGAAGGAAGACGAGAAGGCCAGAAGTGGCAAGACAGGGAATATGCCACATGGATTTAAGAGTTGAGATAACTGACAGTAAAATATATGTTCTTTGGTTAGCAAAGCGAAAAGGGGGAAAAGTATTGCATACATGATAGATACACACTAGCATTCTAAAGCAGGAGACAAGAATGTCAAGAGTGTATTCTTCCCCCACAGCCAGATGGAAGGGCTATTATTATAAATGAAAGGCAGCAGTAGTGGATGCCAGGCACTTTTGTTGTGTGCCAGATTCTGAAGTCCAGATGTAAGCAGGTTACCCCTGGGAAAGGACAGGCTTCAGTTCCCGCAGCAGAACAGAACCAATCACAGTTTTCTCAGTATTTATGATAAGCTGTGCTGTAGAGCCTTCCTTCAGTTCCACTGTGACTAGCATCAGTGACCCACTGTGCACAGTTTTAGCTGCAAACCTGAAAGAAAAAAATAAGAGAGCGAGAAAGAGACCTTTAATCAATGAGAGGGGAAAAAAGAGAGCATAAATTCAAATAGGTTTAAAATAACCCCCATTTCTCCTCAATAACTATTATAGGTTCCCTATTGCCAAAGACCCAAAACCAAGCATTCTTCTGAAAAATCAATCAACTGTCCAGCACCATGCTTACCACAAGCAGGTAATTTTAGTGCATCTTTAGAATAGGAATGGAAAGTCTATTTTACTTATTAGTTTGAGAAATAGATGCATGTGAATAATTCTCCATTACTATATATTTGGGAGTCATTCATTCATTTGACATTGAACACTTCACCATGCCATTTAAAATAAATTGCTATATGTTGACAAAAAGGTACCTTTCTCAAAGAGCTTGAAATTTTAATTCCTCATATCTGAAAGTGATTATGCAAAATGTTAGATAATTTTATGTACATTACAAAACTCTTAAGTTTCAATGAATTCACATATTAAAATATTCAAATTCAATGTTTCTAATGTGGATAACATGTAACAAAGCCATGCTAGCCAAGCACACCATCACACTCCTTTTAAAATATTTGTAAGTGTTCAGAACATTAGATCCTTCTTTTTGCTTTAGACTATAACAGAGGAAACTTGAGGTCTAAGGCTCCATTACTAAATTCCAAGACATGAAAACCTAGTAATTACATGGAATTAAAAGCAAAACTAGCCTTTTAAGCACTGCAATTGACTAAAAAGCCGTTGGAGGCACAATGAACTTCTGTCAATCCTGCTAATTCATTCTGCATGCACAGTTGAGCCCCAGAGACATGAAGGATGAGGATGGTACCCTCCTAGGCCTCCATTTTCCACATGCAGCATGTTCCACACATTTGGGGGGGAGGGAGTTTTATTGCAGGGATGACTGGAGAAAAACAAAGTTGCTGCACATGAGCTTTTGAAAACACTAACAAGTGTAGAGCAGGTCTGTGACCTGCTGTGACCCCACTTTGCAGGGCCAATCCTCTTTCCCCTTTCTGTGTGACACGTGTCTGAATCTGAGCCATCTGCCTCAATTTGCGCAACATCTTCAGCCACAATGGCACCCAGTTAGCCCTGACAACAGCTCACAATACATAAAAATAAAACTGCCGTGCTGACAGCACGCTGCTGACTATTCAAGAGCAAACCAACTGGTCAGTGTCTCATGTCTGACAATTAGCATGGGCCTTGCACAGAGCCCACGGTGTCCTCAGGGATCTGTTTAATTACCATCAACATAAAAGAGGGAGTTTATCAGGAGACACTCAGAAAAACTTCACTCCCGACTTAATTAAAATATTAGCCACTTAAGCAGGAAGCAGATTTTCTTTAAATGAAAAGTAATTTCTTTTTTGAGCTTTTTTAAAAAAATGACACCAAAATCTCATAACACATTAGATTCTTTTTTAATTTTTTTTATAGAAAACCCAACAAACCATTTTTGGCCCAAAAAGAATCATGAAAATCAGTTTTCTAACAATAACTGGAAAATGCATCAAAAGAAAAAAAAAAAAGAAGCTAATTTTACTAAATTGAAAATACATCAATACTTTCAAGTTGTATTTTAAAATGCTAGCTAATGGGCTGCTGGTAAACTGTGTCAGAAACCTTTCCAGTCACTTATTTGTATACTCTCTCCAAAGAGTGTAAGAAGTTTGCCAGAGCAGTTTTTCTACTGAAAGAAGCAACTGTAAGTAACCAGTTTAGGAAAAGAAATCAAAACAATTGTTTTAAAGAGGTTTTACAAGGCTCTTAACATACATATCCATCCGCTCTTTAGACAGCCACATAAGAGATTAGGAATTGGGTACCCCGATTTCATCTCTGAGGGAATACAAAGATTACCAGGCTCCAAGTGACCCTTCTTTCTATTACTCCTCACAAGTTTATGCATTTCTTCTGTCCAAATTTTAAAGGTTCTTCTTCATTGGAGAATCCTGTTTATGTATTTCTGTTAAACTATATCACCAGATGATACCAGGTAGCTCTATTATCACCCACTTATACAACTTTCCCCACAGATTAGGTCAGCACCAAGTCTTCACTCAAATATTTCAACAGAGGTTACTATTTCTGACAGGGTTATAATTATGTAAACAACAGTCTTATTAGTCCCTTTATTTACTTAACACTTGTGCCTTGGGACCATAGAGAAGGAGATTATGTCTGAATAGGAACACAAAATCACTTTTGTTTGAATTTCAGGGTTGCAGAACCCCAAGGCACATTTGACCTCTCTTCTATGAAAAACTTCAGAGTTGATTTTATAATAATACAAACTAAGCAGAGACCAATGTCAATTTTGGTGTCGATATGTTTACAGAGATTAAAATTAGTGTCTTGTATACAATTCTGAAATCCTATTATCACAAAATTCTCAATACTGTAAAGAACAGGGGCATGGAAGAAGAGGCAGTTGCTTATAATGCAATGGAAACATGCTAGGCAAATCATCCTAACAATAAAATCTGTTAGTTGGTATTATCAGCTACTGATTTTTAACTAATTCTCTATGTCTAAGTGGGTACAAAATGGTGTGAGCAATGTTTCAAAACATGTTGCAGAAGAGTAGAAGATCAGATGTTCTGACATTTTCATTTCACAGTTCAAAAAAGATGTATTTAATTGGAACACAGCATGACTAAAATTGGTTTGTTTTGGTTCATGAAAAGCAAAAGTCATTCCCCCAAAATTTATTAATCATTTAACTTCAAAACAGACTATTCTTTAACATCCAAAAAATACATCCAAAAGATAGTTAATGATAAGAGCACAAACAACAAATAGCTTTTGGATGTAAGAAAAACTGATTATTAAAAAAAAAAAACTTAGGTGAAATATTTTTATACTAAATTCAATGGCTGATATCAAAACCTCTGTACTTGGCCTCAAAATAAGATCACACTGTGACAAAATTTTTCAGAAGGCACATGAAGTATCTGATCACCATAATGGTAACAGCAGCCATATTTATTAAGCATTTTGTACAGTGGGTACTAAGGGCTACACTTGTATTATTTCATTACATTCTATGGGGCAGATCACTTTATAGATGAGGGAACTGAGGCTCACTGAAGTTAAGACACTTGCTCAGGAACACACAGCTAGAGAAATGGTTGGCTAGGAAGGAATTCAAATCAACATTCTGATTCTAGATCACACACATTCTCTTACATACGCGAAAATGTACTCAATGTTTGCTTTTATCAATCAATAAAGTAAGGTTTTTCTTGTTTACCTAACATGCATATAATTTATTATTGTTTCAAAAATTTTAAGATTTTTCCCTTTGAAAATTTTTTGTCATTACCTAACTTTGCAGTATTCTGTGATTCAGAGCATCTTGACCAATGCTTTTGGCAAAATTTATCTTTAATTTATGCCTTCAAAGATTAAAAACATTTTAAAGATTTCCTACTCCACATTCCCTCAAAAGAGACACCAGCAATGAAAAATACAAAACCTTCTTGAATGGAGTTGTAACATAGGGAAGGACTATTGGGAGATCAACCAACCTCAAACACCAGTAACACCACAAATGAGAACAAATAAGTGGATATCAGTTAAGGATGTATTGCCTACGTATGATGGGCTCCATGTTATTAAAAGGATACAATCTAGGTATTTTTCATAATTTTTCATTTTCATCTTACCACCAAGCACTTGCTGCTTGTAATCACCAACTGGGAAGGTAAAATTGTTCAGACATATCTGGATTTCATCTTATTAAATGCCTTTTTGTCTATTATCTTTAGCAATTGAATTTAATCTTTGATACCTGATAAGAATTTTTAAGAATAAAGAAAAAGACAAAATAAGTTGATTCCCAAAATCTAAATGAAAGTATATACCACTCTTCTAAAAAAAAGTTAATTTATCTTAATTTTTGACACAATTATAACAACAGGTCAAATGACAACAACAAATTTGAACACATATATTAGCTACAATACACACGCTTATTCCCTTGCATGCTTTAAATTTTAAACCACATTTTTTTACATTTGTGAGAAATTGGTTGTTGAATAGTCTTTGTCAGAAAGAAAAGAAATCCTACAACTCAGTTATTTTAACTGAAATGTTAATAGGACAATATGACTTTAAAAATATTTATTTGAGCAGATGCTCAATCTCCAGTGTATTCAGAAACAAAATCTTTTAAGCAGAATCATATTTGCCACACGTAATGCAACAGCTCTCTAAGACATGCTTTTTCTTCTCTTGGATAGTCTTCCTGGTTTCTGATTTTTCTATTCTGAGTTCAATTTTCTCATGTTTTCTGTTCTACTGGTTACCAGAAGCTGTGACAATGGCCCACTCAGGCTAAAACTTTTTTTTCCCTACTCTGTACATGAAGCCTTCAATTACTGCTTGCTGAAGCAGACAGAATCCTATTAGTAAGAAAGACGATCACAAGATGCAGTGCCCTGCCCTAGCTGTATAAAAATAATTAGTCCAAAGTTGACAAATGTGTAATGAAGTCGCACAATGATTATATATAAGAAATAGTGGTTTGAATAAGCCTCCTAATGTCAAATACTGAAGTATGGTGATATGGAGCATTATTTTCCAAAGATTTAAAAATGATAAATCCTTATTACTTTGAGTTAATACAGTAGAACATTTTAAATAGGCAGAGAATTAATAAGTTGTAAAAAAATACATTTTGTTGACAATGAGATTGTATTTTAAAGTCAAGCCCATTATACCACTGAATTAATATCAAGAATGAATTTAATGACTCAGGTTCACAGAATTTATCCAAAGCAATATATTTTTTCCTAGATCTTTAAAAATTAGCAAGCATTATTTCAGTATTCTCCTCTAACATTCTGATGTGAAGAGTTAAAATAAGAAACAAGTTACCATCGTAAGTTAGGGATGAAAAATGATTCCTCACACAATCTGGTCAACAACACATTATACAGGAAAGCTAAAAATAATCAAGTGCACTTTCTCAAAGAAGACATGAAACATTCCAGTTATTCCAGGGTATCGTCTATTTGGTGGGGGGTAGGGTGAGATGTCGGTTATGAACAGAAAAACAAATAGTAAAATAAGTTCTTACCCTGTTCTTTTTGACTCCTTATAAAATTATCAACCCAGAAGGAAAATCACCAAGAATACCTTTCTTTCATTTCTACATGAAAACAGTTGTATCATTCTATTAGTAAAACCACTGTATTCATTGTATGAATTAACCTTTCAAATGGTGAAATTAAATGAAACTTAAGTAAAGAATGTTTTAAAATAACAATAAGCGATGCAGTTTGGTTATCTCTGAAATATCCAAATATGCTTTTTGTGTAAAAATTAACTGAAGTCCACATTTGTTTTTCAATGAAATACTGCTGAGAGCCTGCAGAGATCAAAGCAGTCAGATAAAAAAGCAGTGCTGTCCTCTAGTGGACAGCCAACAACCGGAGAAAGAACTTGGATTACCTAGTATGTTTCACAAACCTTCAGTCCTGCTTGATATTCAAAATTTGTCCTACAGCAGAAAAGACTGAAGTGTGGTATCATTATATATACCAAATTTTGTTTTTATACAGACAAAGCAGGATGACTAGAGAATAAGGCTTATGAAATTAGTGTACAAAGACATCAAATGTTATTGTTTTCCATTATGGTCTGTCAAAATTGACCAGTATTAAACATTCCACAGTTTCCAGGGAAGAAGAAATAAAATAACGAACAAAAACAATAACCGAAGGGTTGATCAAACTAAGAACAGAAAGGAAATATTAGAGGCCCCACCAAGAAACAACCATAGCAGTACTAACAAACCTTGGCACAAAGGTCTTCAAAAAATACTGAATGAAGGAGTTATACTATATAGATATATAGATATTTTTGAACGGAAACAACAGTATATGCTAATATTTTCCCTATTAATACCATCAAATGTATATGATAACAATGATTTACTGGATGATTTACCTAAGGCCTAGGAATAAAACAAGTCTGTTTTTTATATGTACTTTAATTAAATAAAAATATTTCTATTTTAAACATGCAACAAAAAAACTGTCTTTAAAAAGAGTTGATATATTATAAAACTTGACAGCCTGGTTGTCATGGAAACATTTCCATTCACAGACTCTGACTTTCCTAAAAGTTAAGGACCTAAGTGACAATGGTGAAACAATGTTTGTCCTCGTAAGATTGTAATTACTCAAACATTGTGTATGTTTAAAACTTGCTAATTAAAAAAGAGAACGGTAAACAAATCCAAGCTGTAGATTAAGATCAACATGGTCTCATAGTGAATATAAGTTAATAAGGAAAGGTAGGTCTTATTGACTATCTAGGACTTTACTGTATAAACTAAGAATTAAAATAGAATCATGGCAGAGGCAAGGCTTCCTGTTTTCACCCAAATATCAAATTTCCCCCTCACTGGGTCAAACTGTTGTTCAAGAACGTGCAAAATGAGTGGGTAGTTTTAACAACACTAATGTATATGCATGTCAGAATTCCTGGAGCTGGGGCCTCCCTGCTGGCACAGGGGTTAAAGACAGCGCTATCAAGCTATTGCTGCCACTGCAGCATGAGTTCAATCCTTGGCCAGCCAGGGAGCAGACCCACATGGCGAAGCAGACCTCTCCCCTCTAGTCCGCTGCTCCCCTCAGCAGTGTATTTCAGTAGATCTGCCTGTTCTGCTCCCCACTTTCTCTGGTGAATCCTCTCACCCACAGCACCTCTGGCTCACAGCCCAGTTCTTATATGCATAAGTAAATAAATCTTAAAAAAAAAAAAAGAATTCTGAAACTGGGTTAAAATGGAAATGGTTGAGACTGCTGAAAGACAAATTTTTCTACTTATGATCTAAGTCTACTGCATAGAAATCATGATAATGCACTGCATAATTAGCTATATACTCTTTTTGCTGGGGCATATTGGGATAAAAGAAAGGGCTAAATCTAACATCTTTTCTAGTGGTATGTCTTAATGAGCAATCTATAGAAGGGTACATATTCACAGGAAAATGTGTTTGAAATGTGCATGTGGCTGTAATTAACTCTTGATAATTCAGGACAGCCTTAAACTGTGGACTTTGGTACTTTGCCTTGTAACAACTTGGAATACTGGCTAAAAATGCAGGTTCTGGGCCCTGTTCCTTCAGATGTACTAAAACCAAATTTTGGGGTGCAGGTCCCAGGAATTTGGGTTTTACACACACTCATGATTCTTTTGTATAGAAAATCCACAGAGATGTTAGCGCTTCAGATCTTCAGTTTTCTAGTTTTTTGGTCATTGCAAATCACTACTTTTATCAGAGAATAAGTAATGCAATAAAAGCAAACTTACTTCAGTTTCTTCATTGTCAAGTATGAAACACCTTCATAAACCCTTATTTGATTTCTTAGTGGAGCACAAGAGATTTTTCCTGGATCTGAATGAAGCTAGGACTTCCATAGCCAGTTTCTCTACTCTCCCCTAACATACATTAAGTCCTGATCTTTTTCTTTTGCACCCTATTCACATATGGGCTTAATGTTATTCATTCTGCTTTTTGTATACACTTTTCATATATGTTTATTAGCATTGTCTCAAGTAATATACTTTGAGTTTTACAATGCACAGTATTTCTCATCTAATTTAATATGACTAGCACAGTGAATGAAATTCAGCTGCATATTTAACAAATATTTTTTGATGATGACAGAATTTCTCATCATTGTATTACCCTTTATTGTGTGGAGGCTGCTATTTTGGAAACAGCAGATGGACACAATGACCTACTTCTGTAGATTTCAGATTGTTTTTTGCTCAAAGAGTAGTTTTTTCAAACAGCAAGTAGCACAGAAATGATGATTTTCTTTAATAGTATACTGAATGGCTTCCTGAAACCATTGCTCAAAAGTAAATATTATCTAACTTAACAGTAGATATGCTTTCTCAATTGAAACTTAGTGGTTAACTACATAGGAAATGCTCCTGTTTTTTGTTTTTGTTTTTTTAAAATTTATACAAGCAGTGGGTACAGTCAGAAGCATGGGTGGGGGTGAGAGAATTCACCAGAGCCAGAGTGGGGAGCAGAACAGGCAGACTGACGAAATACACTGTTGAGGGAAGCAGCGGGTGCAGCAGGAGAGGTCTGCACGCCATCTGAGACCCTTGCCTGCGGCCGGGGATCCAACCGGCGCTGCAGAGGCTGGGGGCAGCTTCGCAGCCCAGTGCTCAACTGCTGCACCACCAGGGGAGGCCCTGCTCCTGGTTTTTGAAGTGAATTCCATAAAGCTTATTATTTCTTTAATAGAATTTTTCATTTTTCTTTTTTTTAAAGATTTCTTTATTTATTTATACAAGCACTGGGTACAGTCAGAAGCGCGGGAGAGTGAGAGAATTCACCAGAGACAGAGCAGGGAACAGAACAGGCAGACTGACGAAATACACTGCTGAGGGGAGCAGCAGGCGCAGCAGGAGAGGTCGGTCGTGCCATGTGGGACCCTCTCCCAGGGCCGGGGATCGAACTGATGCTGCAGAAGCTGCAGGCAGCTCTGCAGCCCAGCACTCAACCACTGCGCCACCAGGGGAGACCCCTAGAATTTTTCTTAATGGAGGTCATTTTCTGTTGATTTGTTAGTAACCATTCTCTATTATACAATCAATTAAAATTTCTACCTTATACTATATTACACACTTGTGCACGTTAATAAAGATTCCCTTTTCCTTAGCTGGTAAATGATAAGTAAATTTTACTTGGTATTTAGTGTAAAAATATTCAAATTTTGAAGAGTAGTAGGAATACATGATACTAAAGCTAGACAATGGGAACTTGAATGGTCAGAAAGAATACTCTAATGCTCATTAAAAAGTCCTCTCAGAAATCAAAGATCCTGTAAAATCAAATAGAACACAGGTCAGCTGAGCATAATTTATTACATTGAATTTTAATTTTAATTTTTTGAAATAGTAATAGTCAAAATGCATTTCATATATGGGTTTCTTTTAAGTAATCTCAAACCAATTACCATTAATAAGTACAAGCTGTCTTTGATCTTACTCTCCCTCCATAATCTCAAAAAAGTACACTTTCACAGAATAAGGGAGTCTCAAAAATCTCATAGGGGTTTCAATTTTATTAACTATTAAATTATATATAAAGTATATACTCATTAATCCACAGTGAAAGTAATATTGAACACTGCAGTCAAAAACATATATCCAATCCAAAAAAGTGGTAAACTGTTAATTTCTGTTATAATGTAAACAGTAATTGCGATTTCATTTTAAATGAAACTAAGACAGATACTAGTACAGGTTTTATTAACAACTGCTAATTTTTGTTCTAACTGTTAGAGAGCATAAAGGACTGGCCAAAGAGTTATATATAGGGGAAGGTAATTTTTATCTATTTTTGTGTGAAAATATAAAAACTTTAGGTGCTTAATATCTGGGAACTTTTAAAAATTTAAAACATTATTATAACCATATTTCAACTACAAAAACAAACGTTAAATATTTTCAATTAAGCATGGTAAGACTTGAGAGGCAAGTTAAGATAGTACAACCTAGTCTTAATTATGTATAGCACCAGAGCCAAACACCAGGCTATGGACCTTAGGAATATTTTAGAAAAGCTTTAAGACACTATGTATGTGTATGAGGATGATGAACATTAAATTTGAGTGTAATCTCTGTATTCTAAAACCAAATATAAATTGGCTCTTAGTTGTGTTTCCTCACAAGATACTTGAGAACTCACTATAATTTTATTTTAAATCATTTGAACATGTATTAAATTCCAAGCCACCAAGACAAATTACAGAAGTAAACTAGCTTTAATAAGAATTACACAACTGTACTGTCTTTTTTTTTTTTTTTTTTGGTCTATTCTTGAAAGGAAGATAATTTTCAGATCACTTGACTTTGAGAAAGTAATTTAGTTTATTTTTTCTTAGAAACAAAGATCTGGAAAGTGGTCACTGCTTTCAGAAAAGTTAAAGCCCACACATAAAACAAAACAAAACTAAATTAGAAATTCCAACAAAACAACGGCTACTCTGTCTTTCTACATTACAAAAGAACATACTGAAAAAGACCTGAAGTACTGCTGGATACTACATGCAGTCAGTGAAATTTCATACTTCATAAGCCAAAAGTTATAGCTGATGGATGATAGTTTGATGTTTTAGCATTCGTAATAATTCAAAGGACCCATAAACAAAAGAGAATATCTTGTTTGAGAAAATCCCCAGGAAAGGAAAAAGAAGTATTTAAAGCAGAAAACTCAGAACCCAAACCTTTTCACTGAAGAGGCTTCTGTTCATTTTTTTCCCCTGTTGAACATTAACTGAAAGATAAGTTGTATTTGTATGGTGGTACTATTATGATGATCTTTTATGCATTTTATTATTTTATCACCACCCCATGTGAGATAGATAACACATGTCATAAACAAGAAATGGAAGCATCAGACTTCCTGAGCCACTTACTAAAGGACACTTCTCTCAAGAACCTAAAGTAGAAGCTCAATTTGTTTTTTGAATAGCATATGCAGTTTTCATTCTGACATCATTGATGAAGTTAGACAACTCTGGGTAATAGCAGATCAAGATTTGAACTAGGCTTTTCTTATGTAAAGTCCAATGTTCCTCCATGGATAACAAAGACTTTCATCTCAATCCCCCTTTTTATTCTCCTGATATCCATTTACAAACACATGAAGAACTTAAAGAACATAAAGAAAAGTTATAACTTATCCAAGATTACTAAGTTCCATAATGGCAGAGCTGAGTCTACAATTCAGATTACCTACAGCACTCTTTATAGGGTCCTCTTTTGTCCTTGCATTAATTTTAAAGAATGCTTTTTAAAGGTCTGAAGGCATTCCCTTCAATTTTAAATTCTCTCTCTCTCTCTGTCTCTTTCCTCTCAATGTGTATATACAGTGGTAGAAGTATACCAAGGGAGGAATTAAGATGCTTTGCAATAAATTTCCTTAAGTTGACCAAAGACAAAAAAACAACTGTATGTTTGCTTAAGGGGTAATTACTTTTATATTTACTTTATTTCAAGCCACTGGAATTCATAAATATACAAAGAGGGCAAACATACTAATCATATTTTCTGCTACCTTTAGGAAAAAATGACTTGCTTCTCACATGTCAGATGCTTGGCAGCCCCACGATGATGGTCTAGCAGCAACTTATTACTGGAAGCAAACTTAAAAAATCTCTGTGAAATGGAAATCTATATAGTACACAAACTTCTCCCCTTCAAGGAAAAAAGTCCACTCCACTGATTTTAAAATAGTTCCTCCTGAAAATTCACTGAATCTAGTTAAATAAGATAAATTCTCAACCACATCTCAAAAAAGATACCATTTGTATCTTTCAGGAAAGTTCATATCAGTGTACTAAAGTTTGTATAAAACAGGGAAGAAGGTCTTAACCCAAATATGTAATTATTGGGGGAAAAAAGTGTATATAAACATATATATGTTTATAGGTTATTACTTTCAGTGAAAACTATGACTTGAGGATGATGGGTGCTATGGTGATGGGAGAACTACAGGGACTACACCTTGAGGGGAAATCAAATACTATCCAAAAATTAACAATGATGTAAGAAAATAAGTACTTCACCGAAAAATAAATAAAAAAAGAAAACTGCATTGAAATTAGTATCTATACATGTATATTATGCAAGTTACTTCC
>NC_140071.1:46841311-46861311 GCF_964194135.1 Talpa europaea | reverse complement strand
AACCACAACTCCCAGAATTGAAAAGCTGATTAAGAATCAATTTATTATTTTAAAGACATATTAATCAATTTTCAAGTATGCCAGGAATGTAGACATACATATACTTTTAAGATTATCTTATAAAAGCAAAGCATTAAGCAAAAACTGGAAAATTGTATAGTGACATCTGTTAATGGCTACGTATATATGGTAATTTGTTTTAGAAACTGGCCAGAAGAATGAGCACATATTACTTGGGATGTCAATTTCCAGTAAATTGCAGCAATGTCTCACCTTGCTCTTTCTTAAAATCTTTCTCTGATATGGCCACAGGTAAAAGCAGTTCTCCAACTGGTGGCTGAATATTAACACTGAAGCAATCATCCTTGGTACTAAGGAAAAAACACACCGAAACTAAGTAAATGTTTAGTAAATAAACATTTTTCTTAATACTATACCATTAAATAAATTTGATTAAAACATATACCAGCATATAAAGTATAAGACCTTCTTGGCTTAAATATTATAAAGACTTGAAGAAGTTCTCAACATTATTTGCAGAAAAACACATCTAGTGTCTCAATTAGAATAAAACTTTTTTAACAGAATAGGTAGATACATACAGTAAACACACCACTTATACAGAACTTAACAAAAATAGGTAAGCAGCTAAGATGTATGTCCACTATTACCAGAGGAACACCACACACAGCTTATAGATTTGAGAAATTAATATTTTATCTTTACTTTGTAGGTTTAAAGTAGAGAAAATGAAATGTTTTAGTCTTAAATGGTTAAGATTTCTTTTAAAAAATATTAGATTGGGCCTCCCCAGTGCTGCAGTGGGTTGAGTGCAATGCTGTGAAGCTGTCCGCAGCCTCTCCAGCATGGGTGCGATTCCTGGCTGGCCAGGGAGACACCCACATAGCAAGGCAGACCTCTCCTGACTTGCCCAGTGCTCCCCTCAGCAGTGTATTTCAGTCAGTCTGCCTGCTCTGTTTCCTGCTCTGTCTCTGGTGAATCTTCTCACCCTCCCACGCCTCTGGCCTGTACTCCAGCTCTTGTACAAATAAATAAAAAAATCTTAAAAAAATTAGATTTTAATAAAGAACAAAACAGCGTGACCATACTACTTTGGCAACAGTGCAAATAAATGCTACATTTTTGAGAAAAACAAAATTCCTTATTTTCTAGTAGTTTTTCATTGACATTATTCATGGCCTCACATATGTTGAAAATTATTATTCCCAAATAACATGGATATGTAGATATTGGGATAATATGTAGATACATAGATTAGACTTGGATGTTATTCCTAATAGTATGGATATGTCAGGATATGAAGAATTTAGGAAAGGTAACTCTGTACTTGCATCAGATTTATTTTACTTGCATTTTTTTTACTTGCATTTATTTTACTTAAATTTCAATGACATTACCCTATAATACTGTTAGGGTTTTTTAAAGTTATATCTTTGATGTTAGATTGATGAGTATACCTTTTAGGAATGAATTTGGTTGCAAAACACACAGAAAATTCAACAAACAGTTTGTTGAAAAATGGGCTCTTACTGTAAGTTTTTTTAAAAAAATAATTATTTTTTTAATTGAGATTGGGATAGCCCCATCAGGTATCACCACCACAGTGTACTCACTACTGACTCACCCATATGCTACCACCACAGACCATCATGCTTACTTCCCTCTTTTTTCCTTAATGGCATTAATCATGTGGTATTTTGAACATCACTGAATTACCCAGAAAGAAGTATTCAGCAGGTAATTGGAAATACAAATCAAGAATTAGGAAAGTGGTCAGAACAGTACATATGAATTTGGAAGGAATCAAAATGGTATCGGGAAGGGCTGAAGCTCTACAAGTGGATAATAAGATCAACAGGACTGTGGTGATGGTGCACAGGTGCACTGGGGAAGGAAATTCTATGGGGACTACACCTGAGGGGGGGGGAAGCAAATATTGTTTAAAAATGAACAATGATGTAAAAAATAAATAATAAAAAATAATAAATTAACAAGTAATTTTAACTACCCCCCCCCAAAAAAAAATATCAACAGAAGGAGAGGATAGACTAAGAAAAAGGGTAAGTGGGACAGATGGAGAAGATCTGCCTTCAAGCAAAAGTGGAAGAAGAGCAACTTGCAGAAGAGACTGGGAAAGAGTGGTCAGGGAGAAAAGGTGTGTGACAAATGCTGCAGGAAGGAATAAAAAGAAGTAAGTATAACTGCTAAACTTAGATTGGGGGAAGACTGCAGGATGCAGTGAGTTGAAGTAGAGGCTTCAGGGAGATGCAGAGGTAAAAGAATGCTTAAAGAAATCTAGCATGCTTAAAAGTTGAAGGAAGGAGCCAGTAAAGAGGAGGAAACAAGAAATAACACAACAAAGTCTTAGAAGAAATAAATGAGGTTGGGATTAAGAGCACACAAACTAGGTGAATGGATTAGCCCTGGAGTTAAGATACTTCTTCCAAAAACAGCAGAAAAGGAGCAGTACTGAGGACAGGACATTTGAAGGATGAGCCCATGCCTGCCGTAGTGGAAAGCTAAGTCCCATTAAGAGAAATATGCAAAGGCTGATGACGAGTAAGTGGATAGGTATACATATACACATAAACTATATACATACACATTGTAAATATAGCTAATTTAGCATTACACAAAAAATTTCAACTTTAAATAACTGTGTAAATGAAGAGTACAAGGCACTCCACTGAGGCATAAAATTCACTGTGCAAAAAACATCTACTAATATATTTTTTCTCATTCCTTTAGAAGTTCTATTTTATCTGTACATAGTATTTTAGTATGTATGTAATATATTAGCAGAGAGAGACATACACAATTTAAAAATAAATTTATATATGTAGGGAGTGTATGGTAGAAATATTTTACTAATAGAGGTGCACTTCCCAACACTCCTGAAGACTATCATTTCCTTAATTAAATATATCATGATAACCAGGGAGAATGGTGGGAAAGCAAAGAAGGAAAGATTTGCCTTCTAAGGCATGTATGAAAGTCTAGGTGGGTAAACAGCAAGGGGGTGGAGGGAGAAAGGTTTTTATTAATTTCCATGTAGGTATTACATATTTCTTGTTAACTTACTCCTTTTTGCTGTTTCTTTAAAATGATTTTATTAATAGTGTTTTAAAATTGGTCAACCCTACTAAATATAAATGTTAATGATTTTCACATAATGTTTTTTTACCATTTTTCTAAATTCATTAGTTTAAACAACAGATTTCCTGTTTATTTCAAGACTTTCTGAGTTGACTATTGTATTTACTAAGAGTGACGATTTTGCCTTTTGATTTATAGGATTTATACCTGTAACTATTTTTACTTATCTTTCTGTTTTGGCTAAAGTTTCTATTATAATTAAAATAGTGTTGAAAGTAGGTAACTTTGCTTTACTTTTCTGTTTTAGAAGAGAATGCTTCCAATATTTCATGTGATGAGAGGTAATCTGGCCCTAAAGTCATTTGAATTTACAACTGCAAGTTGTCTGTGCACATTCATGTGTAATCCTTATGGGTTTAAAAATCCGGGTGAGGGCCTCCCTAGTGGTGCAAGGGTTAAGATGCAACCTATGAAGCTATACACAGCCACTGCAGCATGAGTTCAATTCCTGGCCAGCCAGGGAGCAACCCACTAGCTGCAGCAGACCTCTCCTGACTTGCCCGCTTGCTCTCCTTGGCAGTGTACTTCGGTCAATCTGCCTGTTCTGTTTCCTGCTCTGTCTCTGGTGAATCCTCTCACCCCCCCTCCCACACCTCTGGCCTATACCCCAGCTCTTGTATGTATAAATAAATCTTTAAAAAAATAAAAATCCGGGTGATGTTAGAGTGACAAGGATGCTTTCTCTTTTCTTTGTTCTAGGAAAACTTTTTAAAATAGATTAACTGTGTTTTAGATTCTAACAGAGTTTAACCTTTTTATTCATAATTTATATTTTCCTAGGAAACCATTTCATCTAAATATTACAATTTCTTGGTATAGACGTATGTATACTTTGCAATTTAGAAAATTGTGCTTTTTTGATTTTCTCTTTTCTAATCTTTCTTACATGTCTTATTTGTTCTTTAAAAATAAAATAATTTTGACCCCATAAAGTGTCTTTAAAAAACAACATATATTTTTTGTACTCTGGAGACAAGGACTTCTTTGCAAGCATATATATCTTAGATCAAGTTTGATAAATGAATTATTTTGTGTTTGTGTGTATATTTAACAGTATGTCTTTCTAAATATCTACTTTGTTTTTTCTCCATTTCTGATGTGTTAAAACATACTTCATCAATTTCTCCCAGAATTTTATTTTATCAAGGTAACACTGGTTTATAAACTGGATATGACTGAAAATATAGGATGATGTGTTTTACCATACCACACCTAACATCAAAGCAAATATTAGTTCCTGCTTTATATATTACAAATCTATGTAGTTGGAAAATTTTTAACTGTTATATTTTCATGGTAGGCTGCAATCAATAGGGAATTATTTAAAAATCTGCAATGTTTTTTTCCCTTAGTCTTACCACTGCCCCGTTTTTATCATCTTTCTAATTAACTCACACGCACATATTTTATATGAAAATTCTCAATTTTTCTGTGCCATTTTTAGGTGGAGGTTTTATAGATATGTTGCATTTTGTCCTTACATGTTTACTATAAGTTGAGAAAGGATAGTGTGTATGGTCCCTTCCAACAATCTTAGCTTATTTAGCATGTTTTATTCTATTCTCTACCCCCCTTTGCTAAATTGATCAGGTTTTACCATCTCTTTTCTTCTTACCACTAGTCATTTGGACGTTATAATTCATGACATTTCCATTATTTTAGTGGTTAAATATTTTAGCATATTTAAACTTTTTGCTATTAATCACTCTTCCTGCCAAAATAAGAATACTATCATTTTTCCTCACATTTGTCTATGCCAAGATTTTGCTTCCAGTTTATTTTTAAAATTTACTTTTTACATTGTCAAATGTTTTTACACATTGATAGATTTTATAGGTAGAATTCTTTAGCCATTACTTTTTTAATTCTTGTTTACCTGTCTTAGATTTTATTGTAGTAGAAAAGATTCTACTACAGTATATTTCTAAATAATCCTTTCAAGAATGGATCTGTGGGTGGAAAATGAAAGGAATCGTTGCTTGTCTTAAAAGTGTCCATTTGGTGGTACATATACACAATGGAATATTACTCAGCAATCAAAAAAGATAAACTAATGCAATCCGCAGCAACAGGGATGGAACTTGAAGGGATCATGCTCAGTGAAATAAGCCAGAAAGAAAAAGAAAAATACCAGGTGGTCTCACTCATAGCAGGAATTTAGAAAACCTATATAAGGGATCAGGAAAAAGACTAATTATAATAAAGTAAAAATCAAAATCAACAAGCAACTATAAACCAGAGACACCCTACAGGGGGAGAAGGGAGTAGGATCAAAATGAGGGATCAAAATCAAAATCAAAATTTTAAAGGTCATGTCCTTCTGTCCAGCCACCAGAAATGATGGCAGTAATAATTAGAAATATGATTCTACTCACATTCTTGTTCATTTTTAGTTCCTGCCTTATATATTACAAAGCTTTTTATTCTTTCCTGGAAAATACTAGAATTAAAAAAATTATCAAAAATTATCCTTATCAAAAATTTCACTAGCATCTGGTCTTAGTCATTCACATTCATCTTGTTTGGCCTTTGATAGTCTTTTTAATCTAAAGGTTTGTGCATTTCTTTTGTTACAGAATATGTTCTTTTTAAATTTATTTAATTAGTCTTTAATTATTTCATACCTCCACCTCTTCCTAGATCTCTTATTAGATGAACTGATTCTTTTAACCTTTCATATTTTCTATCTGTCTTTTTGCTCTCTATTACAGTTGGTTTTAATGACTCCTTTCAGAACAATAAATTGATTCAGCTGTGTTAGGCATCTACTAAAGTTTTTTGGCATTATGTTTTAAAGCACCAAGAATATACTTTAAATTTTCCAATTGCTCCTTTTTCAAAACAAACAATATATTCTTACTTTACATATGTATCATCTTGAATGAGATGTTAATCACAATCTTAAAAGATAACTACTGTTTCTGAAATTGTGAGTTTCCTTCATGGTCAGTGAGTTTCTGTAATCATCTTGAGCCTTTCCTTTAAAAACTGATGCTTAGGGCCTCCCCTGGTGGCGCAACCGTTGAGCGCTGGGTTGCGAAGCTGCCCGCAGCCTCTGCAGCGCCGGTTCAATCCCCAGCTGCTCCCCGGCCACTGGAGGAGGGTCCCACATGGCGCGCAGACCTCTCCTGCCGCCCGCTGCTCCCCTCAACAGTGTACTTCGGTCCTTCTGCCTGCGCTGCTCCCCGCTCTGGCTCTGGTGAATTCTCTCACCCTCCCGCGCTTCTGATTGTACCCAGTGCTTGTATAAATAAATATAAATCTTAAAAAAAAAAACAAAAAAAACTGATGCTTTTCCTCAACGTATGATCATCCAAAGTTGTCCATTTACATTTATAATGAAGGACTAGTCTTAACACACACAGCAAGTTCTGTTACCTACTAGCTATGAGATTTTAGACAAGTTTCTAAATTTTCCTGTGCCTCAGTTTACATACCTCTAAAAAGGGGATAATATAACTACTACTTACCTACAGGATTGCCATGACAATAAATTAACACACACAAGGTGTATTTAGACTAGTGTGCAGCACACTTGACACATTTTAATGAATATTATCACTGAGTTTGCTTGATACATTTAGTGAGTATTATTTCTAAGAGTCTCTACTCCTTTGATGGGCTGACTGCTGTTTTCTTAAGTGGGAGAGACATGCCTGGTTATATGAACATGAAAGTGGAAGGTGGGGAGGCTGTGGCTTTACCTCTCCACCAACATTGGGTAAGACTAGCTTTTCTCTAGAAGTAGAGGGCTTGAGAGCTACTATTCTCCTGGACAGAACTGCCTTTCATCTCATTTCTCATCATCCTTGCTTCCTTCTCACAGAATCAAACCGTGTTGTTCTCTCAGTCCCTTATATCTGCACCAAAAGCCCTCCCCAGGCAAGTAGCGCACTTTATAGTACAATTCTCAGGCCTCCAATTAAATGTTTATATTACTTGCTGTTAGTGATTAAGGTTTGGGAACTAGGGTTTGGAAGCAGTTCTTTAGTTCCCCGATGACTCTTTTTTTTTTTTGTGGGACCCTCACCGGTGGCCAGGGATCGAACTGGCGCTGCAGAGGTTGTGGGCAGGGCAGCCTTGCAATCCAGTGCTCAACCGCTGCGCCACCAGGGGAGGCCCAGTTCACCGATGACTCTTATCCTAACTTTTCCCCAGCATGTTCACTTGTGCTTGATATTCTGCCAAGTTTGTTCTTACCATTGTAGTAGCTTTCACCTATTAGCGTTTTGCTCTGTGGATTTTATTATCTCTTATTGGTTATGTGTTCCCATTTGCTTTCTAACTGCTAATGGCAGTCTTTTTTATTAAGTGCCCATTCTCTTCTATATTTTAAAGATTTATTTTATTTATGTATGAATACAAGAGCTGGAGTGTAGCCCAGAGATGCAGGGGTGGGGGTGAGAGGATTCCCCAGAGACAGAGTGGGGAGCAGAACAGGTGGACTGACTGAAATATACTGCTGAGGGGAGCAGTGGGCTAAACAGGTGAGGGCTGCTGCACCATGTGGGTCAACTCCCTGGCAGGGGACTGAACTTTTTTTTTTTTTTTTTAAAGATATATTTATTTATTTATACAAGCACTGGGTAGAGTCAGAAGCGCGGGAGGGTGAGAAAATTCACCAGAGCCAGAGCAGGGAGCAGAGCAGGCAGAAGGACCGAAGTACACTGCTGAGGGGAGCAGCGGGCGGCAGGAGAGGTCTGTGCGCCATGTGGAACCCTCCTCTGGTGGCCGGGGAGCAGCCGGGGGAGCAGCCGGGGATCGAACCGGCGCCACAGAGGCTGCGGGCAGCTTCTCAACCCAGTGCTCAATTGCTGCACCGCCGGGGGAGGCCCCGGGGACTGAACTCTTGCTGCAGTGGCTGCTGATAGCTTCATAGTGTGGAGACTTAACCCCCTGTGCCACCAGGGAGACACCCCCCCATTTATTCTCTTTTAAATAAAGTATTTTCTGTCTATGTAATGACTTTTGGGTAAAAAGAGGGGTGGATGCTAGTGCTCAGTCTTCTACCTGACCCACACTATATTATTTTTCTTAAGTTAATATGTTAATATTTGCTGATCACAAGGATGGAACCTGTTTATGTACCCTGCATCTACTTTTAGAGAGGTATTTATAAATATTATACACATTTTCAATCTTAATAAATGTAATCAAGGACATAATTTGATGACCATTTAAATGCAAAGCTAGAGATATTGCTATTAAATATCCATATAACTATGTAGCTATAAATTTGTTTCTTTCATCTATACAGGGTATCAATAACTATGATATAGAGTTAATTTAGAGGCTTGTGTCCCTTTTCTTTTAATAAGAGCATACCCGAAAGGTTAGTATCCATGTTCTCAGCATTTCTGAAGGCTTCTTATCAAAGATGCTCTTATTACCCATAATTTTATGTATTGATTAGTATAATGTATTTTGAGGAGAAAGATCCATTATCAGCTATTCTTGTTTTATTTTTTCTTTTTATTGAACTACCAAGGCGAATATAGCACATCACTAAGCAAAAAGTGCTATTTACTATGCAAAAGGCACAGTTAGTGATTGGCATCTAAGACCAATTGATCTACCCATTACCACTATCTCCCTACCCCCACTAGCACTACTATGAAGCTATTGATTTAAACACTGTCGATCGGTTTCCATTTTCTGATTTTGGGCAGGCCAATTAAGAAAGTGAGTAATTGTGATTACACTGCTTCAGGATCAATTACATTTGATGCAAGACAAACTGTTCTTTTTGGATCACACAAAAAAATAATTTTTGATCTAGCATGCTTATGTGCTTAATAAAATCTAAAAACTAAATAACTAATTTTATTACCTCACAATAAAAAAATATACTAATGTAAATGCTTAGAATAGCTAAGGTTATTTTCTATGTAAAATAAATTTATCATTTTCCTAAAATTAGCTTTAGAGAAACTGAGAAAAAAATATATGTATATACTTTTCAATGTAGGATAAAAATCAAATACTACCATAAATATTTATCTGATCTAAAGGGACTTATTGTGAAAAACAAAGTGTTAATCCTGTTCTATGAACTAGAGAGAATCTTTGTAATGAAAATGCATTTGAAAAAATCCCACAGATCCATTTCTAGAAGTAGAAAAGATTCTTTATATAAATTGATAAGAAAAAGAAATTTTTTAGTTCTTAATTTTGCCCTCACTTGGTGCAAAAGCTTTGTCATTGGGTTCACATTGTCGAAATCATTAAAATGAATACACCTCTGGTGTTGGAGGCAAATCTATTTAGAGTGATGTTACTCATAGTTTTGTGCTCAGTAATATTGATCTGTGTTGTTTGTCTAATAGAAAAATAATAAACAATTACTAGGCAATGTTGGGAAAAGTCATCAGTTTTTATATATCACTAATATCGCAGACCTCCCAAAACATAAAGGTGATGATCTGCATAAAATCAATGTGTTATGCTACATTGCTTATATTCATCATTGAAGGTTCTCGGCAATAAATGGTACAACATTAGGCTGGAGTTACTGGAAAATGAAAAGGTATATTAAAAAAAAAAGGTTCACTGTATTTAACCTATAAACTTATTTAAAATGTCTATTTCCTAAACTAGAAGATTTTTATAATAAAAGGTTTTGATCTAAGCTGGCTATAATTTGGATAAATAAAGTATGCCAACTCTTAGAATGAAAACAAAGCAACTTCAAATCAAAGTAACAAATCATATCCTATATCAAAAAAATTTTATTATTCAAAGAGCTCAAGGATAATTCTTAAAGATGCATGAATATAGTTTTATACTAATTTGCTCATGTTTTCTGGATTTCATCAGAAAGGTAGAAAACATTATATAAAAGCAATAACAATGTCAAAACCCAGCCTCAGAAAAGCTCTTTTGGCCAGTGTTCAACTATAAAACCTTTTTATCAAGAGCAGTTTATAAATTAAAGTGAAAAAGGGAAAAATATATGGGTTTTAGGTGCTGAGAGAATCAATAATTCTCTATTTAAGAAGCTCAAGGTAACATAGCAGGTATTTCAAAAGATAACTTCTCTGGGTATTTCAATAATATTATTAAAGTTTTAAATTTCTCGTGGATTTTCATCATGAATTTTCTCATGATTTTTTTCAAAACTACAGTTAAATTAAAAATTTATTTAGCAGTAGTTTATTTTATCCAACAAACTGTGAATTTAATCACATATGGTAGCTTGTAATGACTATCTGTATAACAAATGCTAAAAATACAGATATCTTACACAATTTGTAAAATTTTTCCATGGTGATATAAATGTTGCCAAAGAAAAGCATGTTTGTTTAAATGTTTTTGTCTCTCAAAGAAAAAAGCTACTGAAAGTCTAGTTTTGATATTACTTTACAGGTAATATAAAATATAGGAGAACAATTGAACTTACCACAACTGGAAACTGGCAGTCTGAGTGGAATCACAAAAGTCAATACCCATTGAAACAGTAATGGATCCCTCAGGCTCAAGAGATTCTAGGAAATAAGATAATTTAGACATGGAAACATGGAGGATGTGAAAAAGAAGCAAACTAAACACTGAAAACTTATGTAATGTCTGTAGTTTGGTTAAAAGAGTCAAATTTAACACCGGCTCATAAGAACAATTTCAAACTAAGAATATTTAAGCAGATTATAAAGTAATTTCACTATTCTACTGGAAAGCTTTCTTTTTTATAACTTTACTCTGCCCATATTCCAATATCTACTTGTTTCAGAAACAGATATCATCCTGAGAAATATCAAGAATTACAATATTATTTTCACAGGCACTGGAGTTGAGAAGGAAATAAATATGTTTATGCGGAACAAGTGAATTGGCCTCTGGGTAATTTTAGGAGACTATGTATTTAAAACCATGGACTATTTATATATAAAGGTAAATTTTAAACAACATTCTGAATTTTCACTGATAAAAAAAAATCCAAAATTTAAAATTAAAATTAAAGGATAGCTGGAAGAAATGAACTTCTACTCATACTCATAAATTAAGTAGGACAACTGCGATTACAGGAGACAAAACAATAAGCCTAATTGCAGTATTCTGAGAATTACTGAAAGGAAATTTAGTATCAGATTAGATTATCTTGAAAAAACAAAAAGTGATAATTAATATTTTATAGATTTGTAATTTCTGAAACATCATCTACCAACTAACCAAATGTGGAAAATACCTACCAAAGTACAAAACTGGTGTTTTTCAGTTGAAAATGATAAAACTTAAGACAAACATAAACATTTTCTTATTATTATTCCTGTACATTAGAATAATGAAGAAATCTTAACTATATATTTTATAGTATAAATATGTATTATGTATATTATTTACTTAAATGCAAACCATCCACTTGATTTCTACTTTGCTTGAGGTCTTCAATATAAGCATACTGCAATTATACCACACAGTATCTTTATATTAAGCTTTATCTATTCTGTGTATATATTTTGCTAGATGTGATTACATTTCAGCAAGCACACTATAATCCAATAGATTGTGACTATACTATGACTTGCCATTTAATGGTAACCATGGCTGAAGAAAAGCTCAATAAATTTAAAACATTTACCAGGATACTATTCAAGGGCCAGAAATCTTGATGCTTAAATCTTGGGCAAATTGGCATTATTTTAGAGTAATTAACTGTAACGGTAATTTTCTTGCATTTCTCCTAAAGTTATACTTTATCAGTTCACACCTCTCGCAGGCATTCGTGATTTAGATCTCTCTATATGATGTATCCTTGTATTTCATTTGACAGAGTGACAGTCTCAAGATGCCTTGTTGATAAGTACTCTTTGACATAGTTTGATCCTCTCTTCATTCTTAAGATAATTAACTGTGAGCTTAGTGCCATGCTAATTCTAGAGAACAGTGTATGATCAATGGCATGTTTAATGATATGACTATCAAGAACAAAGTGATCAGCATAAAATTATTCATATAGTGAATTTATATAATGTTTGATGCTCACTAAACTGGGAAAATTTATTCTGGTGTCTGTTTAATCAGGTGTCTGTTTCTGAATACTGAATTCGGTGACTGCATTTAGATACTGCTCTTGACATAGAGAAAACAAACAAAAAGGCTCCGGAAAAAGACAAAACTGGCAAACTGACCATAGATCTGAAGGATACAGCACGGGAGGAGGAGAGAGAGGGGTATTAACAGGGAAGGGAAGAGCACAAGGGACTATGGTGATGGGTCACAGGTGATTCGGTGGTGGGAAAACTGCGGGACTACACCTGAGGGGAGAAATCAAATACTGTACAAAAATGATACAAGGAAAAAAAAGAACATACTTGAGAATATACTGAAGCTATATGCTTTATGTAAGTATATTAAAAAAAAAAAGATATTGTTCCTGGATCACTGCTATATATAAGGTGGTAACATTGAAATGCTGCAAAACACTGGCTCTATAATACCACATCACAAATAATGAAAATGAAATCACACAGGATGTCATCTACTTTGATGTGACAGTTATACAGTAATCAGCAGAAATCTTAGCTAAACTCAAATTTTCCATTGTTAACATAAAGTCGTTGGATATATTAATAGTTCAGAGCCTAAGGGTACATGTATATGTGTTATGTTCCTGGTCTCTGGAGAAAATAATGGGTCTTTATTCCTAATATTTTTAGAAGAAATTCTGATTCCTGCTAAAGGCAGAGGAAAAACACACTGTGCATTATACAAAAAGAAAACAGACTGGTGACCAAAAAGCAGCTGGACTCCTTAACATACACATATACTCTTTTAAAGTTAACCAAACATCTTACTTTCCTCATTTCACAATATGGTTTTGGAAGGCTAATTAAAATGCATTACACTCTGTAACTCTACTATCATCTATTGGAAAAAGAAACTAGGTAATGTTACATACAAATATATTGCATGGCAAAAACTTTATATTGAGGGTATTCAATAAATGCCAACAAAACAAACGCAACATTAGTTATAAAATCTGCCTAAGAGCAGAAGACTATTGCTGGCACTGAGGCAATCGTATACATTCATTATTTTATTTCTGTATTAAGGCCCCACGATGAGATTTATTGTATTTATTTCTTCTATTCTACATAGGCCAACAAAAGGTCAACTCATCAACTCATTATGACAGCTCAAAGAAATGTTAATACTGTTCTACTGTTTTAACCTTTGGATAACATTTTCAACCTTCAGACAATTCATATATCAACTGCTTGACACTTCTTAAACTAAACTAATTTTTTAACAAGTAAAAAAGGTTGGATTTCAGATCCGAGCAATAAAAAAACAGAAATTTGGATATTTTACAATTCCTTAGCAGTACATTAACTTCACAAAATAAAATCCAGAAAACTTTATTCTTTATTCATTCTTAAATGGTCTTAGTTTCCAAATTATTTTTTTAAAGGGTATTAAATGGGTTCTAAAATCAATTTACTTTAACTCTACTTTCCTTTGGTTGCTTGTAAAAGTCTACCACATTTAATCTATTAGCAATTGCTTTATTCCTTTGTGCAAAAATAACACAAAGAATGACTTACTGGAAATATTGAGTAAAGAAGGCACAGTTACTAAATTTGAGTTCATCCTGATCAAAAATCTTTGTTCACCTAAAAAGGAACTATCTGGAACCTTCTCATGTCACATTTCAGGGATTCAATAACAGAACCTTACATTGTTTTTAGCTGGGATTTTACCTGGAGTTTTTCCCAGCTAACCCTTAGGCCTATCTCCATTTACACAAAATAGAAAGAATAGAGATAGACATTCTAAATATACTATTTTAAACTCAAGACAACTGTTACACTTAGTTTTTTTAAATGTGATTTTTGGTAGCATATTTTATCCAATGGAAGGGTCATCAAGTGAAAGAGTGATGCTCAGTTGGGGAGACCATCTGATATAGCGAGCACTGATGTCAACTGGGAAGAACATGCGGCAGGGGGGTTGGAGGGTGGGGCTGCCTGCTCAGCATCAGGCTGGGTGTTGCATGTGGAAATAAAGGCTCATATTGCTGATATTGCTTTATTCCAAGAAAATGAGATCTGTGGGTTTGTTTTTGAACATAAAAATAGTGTGGTTTTTAAATAGTGGTGGCAGATTAAATAGCATATTTTTTCTTTTTTAAAAATTATATTTTTTAAAATTGTCATAGTGTTTTACCACACTGTATATGATTTAGGGGAATAAGTCGACATCTCTTCTGTCACCATACCATGCTCACCACCAATGCACTAACAATCCTCCACCGAAAGCATGATATAAAAATACCAGTGATGTACTATGGGTGATTCTAAATTATGTATCTGAAAGGAAGACAAGTAGCATAGTATATATCCTCCCAGTCACAGTTCCCTTCATTTTTCAATTTATGGAATGTGAAAGGAAGCAGGGTGGAGAGGTACTATACTTGAAAAGCAAGTAAAATAATGCAGGGAATGAAGCTGACCACAAGGTAGGGGAGACAGGTAAATGAGAGGCAATTTTGATTCTTCAGAACCACCATTTCCTCAGTACTGATATTCCCATTGCAAGCACCAGATTCACAAAGGGCAAAGAAATGTATTTACCTTTTCTGATAAATTCAGTTTAAAAAGGGAAAACAAATACAAACTGAATATGCTTGTAGTCAATAAAAATAATATGCATTCTACTTTACTTTTTGAATGAACACATTTAATTATCAAATATAGTTCAAGTTACAAATGAGAATATTTACCTATTGGATCAAAAACATGCATTTGCATGCCTATGGGAAGTTTTTTTTCCCCGATGTGGATATTTTCTATCTTTCGATCAGTAGTATTATTCAGAGTTATCTGTACAGAGACCATCTTATCGCCAAAAATACAAGGTTGTCTTGGAAAGAAATAATGAGCAGCTAGTCCTTTTCCACTCATTCGATGAAGCAACACATGGGTTTTCATTGGTACAAAGACAGGAGTACTGACCTGTTGTACATTGGGGAAAAAAAAAGATGAATTAGTGAATAAAGTTATTGTCTTAGAAAATACACAAAAATTTATGACATTAATTTCTGTTTTCCCTAAAGATTTATATAAACCACAATAACAAACATCACACAGAAAGATATTAAGTCAGAAATCATATAAAATGTAAAGTAAATGGCCTTTAAAACAGCATTAAAATTGTATGTATTCTGGTCATGTATTACAATATCTTGACAATATATGTCTAATAAGACAATATGTGAGTTATATATTCTTTTTAAAGAGTTTATAAATTTTTTGGTTGTTCTATTCCCTAGGTGTAGCCTCTGTATTTGGACATCTTATAAATTTTCTTGTTTGTTTTCGTTTGTCAGCTGATCTTCCTAGACTTCTGAACTATAAGATAGTATCATCTGCCAAGAATGAGCATTTTGTACCTTTATTTCCAATTTTGATTCCCTGAACATTTTTCACCTTGAATATCTTTGACTGTAAACTGATGGCTATGCTCTCTTTAAGGTGGCTTCATCCTTTGCTTAATGATTAAAAAGATCTTCCCTATTTTGAAATGCAGTAACTATTTCCTCATATTTTCTTCTATGCCTTTCCTGGCTTCAGTTTTTTAATTCATGTGGAACAGATTTAGATATACTGAGTCTACATTTAATCATTTTCCTCCAAACACTTAAACGATTGTACATGATTTAAAGATTTGCGTTTCCTCAGTGATCTATAAATGCAAATATTCTAATTATTTAAGTACTTGGGACATTTTTGGGTCTTAAGCTGCTAAACTAGCACAACATTGTTTTGTTTCTCATAGTCCTACAATGTGATTCAGTCATTTGGCAAAACAAAGTTACCCTTACCCTTCTCCTCCCCAACATTTTTTTTTACTAAGCATCTATTTATCCTTTCACTGAATTTCTTTTTTTTCTTTTTTTTTCTTTTTTTTTTTAAAGTTCATCTTTCTTTTTATAGCTGAGTAGTATTCCATTGTGTATATATACCACATCTTTTTTTTTTTTTTTTAAAGATTTATTTATTTATTTATATAAGCACTGGGTACAGTCAGAAGAGCGGGAGGGTGAGAGAATTCACCAGAGCCAGAGCGGGGAGCAGAGCAGGCAGAAGGACTGAAGTACACTGCTGAGGGGAGCAGCGGGCGGCAGGAGAGATCTGCGCGCCATGTGGGACCCTCCTCTGGTGGCCGGGGAGCAGCCGGGGATCGAACCGGTGCTGCAGAGGCTGTGGGCAGCTTCGCAACCCAGCGCTCAACCGCTGCGCCACTGGGGAGGCCCTGAATTTCTTTTAGTAAAAATTTCCTGTCAATACTGAGTAGAATCAGAGCAAGTACATTAAATGAAGAAATACAGCCTATACCAAAATCATATGGTGGCTATCTTTTCATTCAATGTGAAAGTATTACATGTGGCTTGACCTAACATGGACAGGTTTAAAAAAAAAATCAATTTGAAAATTAAATAGGTTTAATGAAGATTTTTTTCCCTACTAAGTGTGCTCTCCCAAACTAGATTATCTATTATCATTGTAAGAGTACATACTAACCTACTAAGCATGTTTACTCTGCCACTAGCACTTTATGAAATGAAAAGTAAAATTATTAATTTAAAATTCAACAAAACTCCAAGTTAAATATTATATTTACAAAATTATAAACTGTACCTTCTATACATAATTAAAATATAGCATTCCTTTTCCAAAAAGCTTAACTTATGAGGGAGAGAATTTTAAAACAATCATCTTAAAAATGTATGAGTTAATTTGTAAAAAATAATAATTGGCTAAATAAAAAATTTCAGCTATATAATGGGACATCTGCATTCTACTTTACCCTTCTAATAATAGCAGTCTAGCATTTTAAGTTTCTAGGCACTTTCACTTTTAAGGTTCTTTTTCTTATTGACAATTTTTTCAAACTCTTCTGTTTCAATGATCACACTAAGTTTATATCCTTTATAAATTCTTGGGGTTAGTTAGTGTAACACAAGAGAGCAATCTTGAGCAGTGAACATTCACTCAGAGTACAATGGCCATCAAAAAATAAACAATAAGCATGTGTGTTTGTTAATACAAATACAAATATGTAAATTTACATACACACACGTATATATGCTTTTAGATTTATACTCAACAAAAATCTTTTTTCTCAAAAATTTCTAATGTTCTAAGGATATGACAATAATCTGAAACACAAGCCCTTAGCAGAATGATTTTATTTCTCCATATTCCCTTAATTAGATGTTAAAATATACTGAAGACAGTAACCAAGTCTTACTTTTCATTGTTTCAAAAACAGTTTTTGTTAATAAATGTTGATGTAGCCAGTTTTACCTCTGAAGACTCATAAAAGTTTGGATATAATTTGGGGAAGTACAGTTGCAAGTATATAATTTGGGGAAGTACAGTTGCAAGCTGAGAGAGGCAAGTATAGAATTATATGAGAAAAGCAGAACAGAAACAGGGGTTTGGTTTACAAGCAGTTGGGAATTAGCACTCTAAATATACATGAGGGAAGGTATGCCTTTAGTCATTTAAGTGCTATCAACATGTCCTGGTTGGTTTATTGATTTTTCTCAATCTAATCCTGAGAGACATAGACCAAACATTTGTTTTCTTCTATCTTGTCTAAAAATCCTGCACCTTTATTATAATAGTTAAAAAGATGGTAAGGGATGTGCAAAGGAAGAAAAACAGCATAATTTTTTCCATTCATTCTTTCCACTCAAGCAAGTGGAAGAAGCACTCCCTAATGAATTCAACATTTAAAACAAACCCTGGCAATTCTCAAAGATTATCCCTTCTAATACAGGGGTTTGTGTTCTCTTCCATAATAAACAGTATGACAAATGGCTTCCTGGTAATATATATTTGTTAAAACTAAAAAGGGGCTACCTGAAAATGCTATTTTTGTAAAAAATAAATCCTGTTTTCTAAGCTCATACAAATTGTATTAAGCCAACATCTCCAATATCTAGAACTACATAGGTGATATTTTGTTCAATCAAAGCACTAGGTTCCATAAATCCTTAAAGCTGTCCACATGTAATTAACTTATTCTGACAGGAAGGCAAGACTTTACTTCAATATTCAGTACAGTAGATAGATATATCCACAAAAATACATATACTATAGTTTTACAAAATGTGAAAAAAGGTAAAAGGTAAATTAAGTTCAGAATGACCTGGATTTGGGCTATAAAAATGAGGATTTAAGGAAAAAAATAGGTATTTCACAACTTTGAACAAAACAGATCATCTCAGGCAAGGATCAGCAAACTGTAGCCAATAGGCCAAACATGGTCTGTTGCCTGTTTTATTGATTTTATTCATTCCTTTACATATTGTAGGCAGTTGCCATTTTGCTCTACAATGTAAAGCGGAGAAGCTGCAATGCCTAACATATTTACTATCTGCATGCTTTACAGAAAGTTTGCTGACCCCCATGTATTTCCTTCTTCCCTGCCCTACTATATTGTTGCGGAACAATTCTCCACAGATCTCTCATGTTTTCAGAGCAAAAGCATAAACAACTTTACTTCTGAAATCTTTTCAAGAATGTTTGTACAGCAAACAGCCTTTGGAAACAGGTAAATGCCTCCAGGTAAAGGTTGGACAGGTTTGCTAACAGTCCCTATGAGATCGGCATCTTCTATACAGGTTTCTTTGCTGTAAAGCAAAGTACTGCATGGGCAGGCATCATCTGACTGTAAACGTATCACCCCTCAGGAAATGAAGCTTCGAGAAGTGATGTATATGACATGACTGGCTACTGCTACTGCTGTGCGAAATAAACATTCCTTGTTTCTGAAAAAGGCATCTCCTGCCCTCTAACTTGTTAGCTTGAAGGGGGTTAATATCTCACAGTTCTTGATACCCTTTTGCTTTTGGAGGTGAGTAACTTAACAATTCCTAGACCCACTTATTCCTAACTAAATTAACCTTAGTAAAACTATCATATATAGTTGTGCAATGGCCAATGACAACATGCGCTAACCATCCAGTTTACATTCAAGGGTGCCCTTCTAGAATCTTACACTATGGCAACATATGGGCTTCATTAATGAGAATACCAATTTAAATAGTAGAAACATTTTTCTTTTGACTTTCCTTTATAAAAGTGAAATTGATAACCTGGTTAATTTCTCTATGGATTTCTGAGGTATCACAAGGTGTTCTATCAATAAAATTACATCATGTCACCTCTCTGCTCAAAACCCTCCAAATGCAATGAGTAAAAATCAAAAATTCTTATAAAAGTCCTGAAGGTCCCATACAGGCTAGCTCTATGCTATGTTTCTTTGGTGTCACTTCCTATTATTCTGGAACCCATGACTCATTCCACTCAAGCCTCCCCTGACTTCCTTGCTTTTCCTTGCATACCAGTTACACTTCTACCTTATGTTCTAGGCATTAGTTCTCTCTATCTGGAATGCACATTGTCCAGATAGTCACATATCCCAGCTGTAATAGATCTTTGCTCAAATATTTTCTCTTAATGAAACTTAACCCATGTGCATCTTTCTTCTGATTTCCCTTTATCCTTTTCATAGCCACTTAATACCTTTTCTGACATAATATCTGTATCAAATTTGCTTGTTTATTATGTCTCTCAATTATTCTCCACTTTTATGTTCAATGTATAAAACATAATTTTATCATTTTCAGAACTCAAAGGTATAATACCTTTTTTTAATATGTATAGAGATTTGCAGATAACACACTTATAGTGTTGGTCATAACTATACTTCATTTGATGTGAGATTCAATTATAACACTGTTCCAAAAAATATTACAGACTTATAGGAGCACACTGTAAACACAGTGGAGACAATTAATATTAATATTTGTT
>NC_140071.1:46831311-46838811 GCF_964194135.1 Talpa europaea | reverse complement strand
TAAGGTAATTATGTATTGTGTTATCTCATAGATGTTCTAATCATCTGACCTCAGTAGCTTTGTTACACATTTACAATATCCATGACAAACATAAAAAAGAAAACATAAGAGTCCTTCATTGTAATCAAGCCCATAACTTTGGCATTATCTTTGATGCCTCATTCTTTCCCTTAATTAGCTGTCTCTTGTATTCATGTGATGTCTCTTGTATTCTTCTACTTCTTTACTGTCCCTCTTCCACCAGCATAGTTCAGATCATCATTGACACCTAAACCAGTAGAATTTTTCTTCCAAATTGCAAAAGTAGTGTGTGTTTACTGAAAATAATCTCAAGCAGTATGGACATATAGTAAAATCGCCTTCCTGTTTAACCATAATTAACAATTTGGTGCCCCTCCCAATCTTTTGCTCCCTTCTTACTTCTGCTTGACCACACTATACAAAGATACTCTAAGTGGTAACTGTCTATAAAATCCAATCGATACCACGGCTTCCCCTAAAAACAATTCTGCTCAAGTGTTCTGCCTTATATGCTCAGTGAGGTGTGGTGGAACACGCCAGGCTTTGAAGCTAGACAGACCAGAACTGAAAGTTTGGCTCTGCAACTTATTAACTCTATGACACTAGAAAGTTATATTCTAGGAATATCAATTTTCACATGGGTGAAATGGGATAAACACCTACTTTCAAGGTTGCTAAATATTTAGGCTAAACAGAAAAGAAAATTTGGAGGCGTGAAGCATCTGAGGAGAATGATAGGTACAAGCAAGAACGTCAGAGTCAAGATAGAAGAGTTTGTTGCTGAATCCACAGGTGAAGTTATTAGAATGGAACAGAAAAAGAAAGAGGCTGTGAGGCTACATGTTGCATATGATAACAATATGTACACTGAGATCTCTCAGGATGAGGGTGGACTGGAGAGAGTATATTTAAGATGTCAAGATCTCCACTGGATGTGGGTAAGTGATTAAGAAAACCCTAGATGAGAATAAGTAAGGGAAATGGTTATAGCAAGACTGAATGGACCTCATAAGGGGAAGAAATATGAGAATGAAAAGGTTATGGCCTAGCAGCAACAGTTGGGAGCTTCACATAAACAATCTTGCTGGCAATAATGATTTCATCAAAGACAGAATTATAGAACACTCTGAGTGAGGTCACATGGAGTATATTATTATAACATGCTGAGAATATCACTATAGCAAGATCCAAATGGAGATTCTCGGAGAAAAACTAGGGTATGTAATAGTATTTTCTAAAAGGATGTGAGCGAAATTGGTTGCTGTTCTACATAATTTACAGATGGAACCACTGCATCTAAAAACTGGCCATGCTGCTTGCATTTAACTGAGTTGGGGATATGGATCTCATTTAGATGAACTCCTAGAGGAAGGGAAAGAGGTGTATCTTAGTTAATGTATACAGTGAAAATGTAGTTTTATTACAGCTACTTTAATCTTAAATAGGTCCTTCTAGGGATATTTTGACTCCCATAGAGGGGGAGAGGATCCTTCAACATCACAAGTGCCAGTCAGGTGTACCATAAGTTACTAAGAAATTCCTAACACAGGGTAAGGATGGGGATGTGGGTTTTTTGAGACCGTAAGAACTCTCTCTCTCTCTCTCTCTCTCTCTCTCACACACACACACACACACACACACTCACTCACTCCCCTGCATATATATGTAACTTATACATGTGTATGTATATATGTGTGTATATACTTTCTTTTCTGTGCATAAGTATTTTAAATTTTTCAGTAAGAAGGTAGGGATGGGGAGCAGAACTTGATTACTGCACAGGAAACTGAATCTTTGGAGTCCAATCCTATGGTAGTAAAGTCATCTGATGATCCAGTTTTATTTTAAGTCACTTGGCTGAATTTTTCCAATTCAAGTCCTGGGACAGGGGTCTGAGGGCCTGTACTCTGACAATGGCCCATGTGTTTCTGTTATGCCTATTTTTAATATATGAAGCACTTTTCTTCAGAGGCAAGAAAGGCTATTATCAAACAGGGAGGGTCAAATAGTCAGGGTCGGCAGCAGTAACAAAGAAAACACTAGATTTAAGTTAGAAGATCTTCAAGTTACTTGATGAGAAGAAAACCATTTAACTTCTTTGAGCCTGAGTATGTGAAATAAAGGATAATACCACCTAATTTATAGAATTGTTTTATAAGAGTTCAGTGAGATACTACATATAAAAGTGTTTTGTACATCAAAATACTTGTTTTTGTGTTGGTCTCAGCCTTTTGATATTACAACTAGACTGGCCTTCAGGGTTGTAGATTTGCAAGATGCCCTGAAATTACAGAATCCTACTTTTATACTAATTCTAAGGCACTAACTCTTACTATTTGGATATGCTGAAAAGAGCCATGAAGAATACTACTAAAAGGATATATATACACACAGTGGAATATTACTCAGCAATCAAAAAAGATAAACTCATGCCATTCGCAGCAACGTGGATGGAGCTAAAAGGAATTATGCTCAGTGAAATAAGCCAGAAGGAAAAAGAAAAATATCGGATGGTTTCACTTATAGCAGGAATACAGGGGAACCAAATAAGACATCAGTGGTAAAAAAAAAAATAGTAACAGAACAAAACATAACAAAGCAAAACAGACAATTACAAACCAGAGACATACTGCAGGGAGGGAGGAGGGAGAGGGATCAGAGGGAGGGAAGGAGGAGCACAGGGGACTGTGGTGATGGTGCATGGGCGTCTTAGAGAAGGAAATTCTACGGGGATTCAATCTGAGGGGGTGGGGGGAAGCAAATATTGTTAAAAAAAAAAAAAGAATACCACTAAAAGGAATGAAGGTAACCTAAGGCAACTGGATGGGGCACTGGACCAGATGTCAAGCAACCTGGATTATGTGAGACCCTAAGCTAAATCACAACCTCACTTAGTTTCTGTTTTTCTCTTCTGTAAAATGGGCTAATTATACATATCCTGTTTGTTTCACTGAGTTGTTTTGAGGATAAAATAAAATTGTATATGTGAAATTGATTTTTAAACTGTTCAATAAAAGGCATTCTTGGGATTATTAGTAAATTGAGTTTTCTGTCAACTTTAAATCACCATTCTTCCAGATAACATAGGGTCATGAGGTTAAAAGTACGTATCAAAAAGTTGAATCACCATTGGAGAAGGGCTTTTAAAACAATATTTCTGTGTTTATTGATAGTACCATCCAAAGACCTTTAAAAAAAGTAATCCCTTCCCCCATGTTCTTTTTTTCTCTGTGTTAGTTGTGGGTGAAGAGGACTGTTCTCTAAAAGGTTTCTAAATGATGTTGATGTTAAAAAATATAGTATCACCATTTAACAGCCTTTTAAAGAGCAGTCCCTAGTACAGCCTTTGTTAACAACTAAGGGAGGAAGGGACTGTTTTTTCGAAGGCTTTTAGAGGATGTTGTTAAAAGAATATATAGTGACATCATTTAAAAGCCTTTTAAATAATAGTTCTCTTTCCCTCCCAATTGTAATGTCCTTGGCTTTCATTTATTTTGTACTACAAGCTGAAAATGGACATGCCAACATATTATTGGCTGTGGCAGGCATTTGTTGGATGGAGAATGATGCATTGCTTTTTAAAAGGTTGGTGTCCAGAAATAAATCCAGCTCTTCAAGAACATAGTGCCATTTCTATAGAGGATTCTGCCCACCCACCTTATCACTGAGTTGTGGTACATTTTGCTTGTTTTCTCTAAGAGCGTACTGAAGAAAGCTACCACACAAAACATGAAAAGAATCACAGTAAGCCATTCCAAGATTTCCTCTGGCATGAATGTTGTCCTACCATTCACAGCTACTTAACTCTCCATCCAATTCATTGCAAAATCTAACTCTTAGCTCCTATTCTGCTGTCTTCATTAAAACTATTTCTGTCCTCTATTCCTCTAACTTTAAACTTTACTAGGAGTCATAAGTGGACACTTAGGTTCCTCTTCATATTTAGCTACCAGGGAGAAAAAAATAAAGTCAACCATTTGACTTAAAACACTAAGTCTGACAGTAAGATAAGTTGGCTTTGATTATCTTCACATATATATCAAAGAAAAAATCAGCCAGAAATATAAACATAAGATATTAAATAGTTTCCCATTCCTACTTATGTTGGGTCTCTTCCGAGAAATGTCATTTCATTTTAAGAACCAGGATTCCTAAATACACAACACTTTGATTAAACAGTAAGTCTTTAAAAGGGGGGGGGGGCAGGGAAAGGAGGGATTGGGGCCAAAATAAGGGGGGTGCAATTGTATGAGGAATATAAAAATGAAAAAAAAAATAAAAGATCAAAAAGCACAACTCTCCAAACACTGTATCTTAATTCTAAACTTCAGTGTATACCTTATTTTTTGTCAGTCTTGCAACATAACTCACCTATGTTAGTCTATGATTTACTTACACCACAGTAAATCGTTATTGACTTATGATTTACTATAACAAATGATTTAGTTATCAAATATTGCCAATAATATAATTCAACTCTTCCTCACCCTACTCCAAGTCATGTTATACTCAAATTTTTTAAAATGAAAACATTTTAAACTATTTATTAAATAATGCCGCATTATTTATGTTTCTACCTTAGAGAGCTGACATTTCTTATACAGTTGTATAGGCTGCTCAACGTTTTGAGAAACATGATTTTGTGGCACTGTCAGTGTCACAGAGTATAAATACATAAAGTGAGATGTACAGCCTATTACACACCTAGGCTTTACATAGGAACCACTGTAGTATATGCAGTCTGTTATTGATCAAAATGTCATTATTTGGAACATGAATGCAACTTTCCCCCTATAATTTAACTAACTTTATGCATTTCATACTATTATTTAGCTTTATTTTTTGGCATATTTTTAAAAAACATAATCTTTGTCTTCTCTGTTGCCTTAATAACAGAAGTGAGTTAGTTACTTATGCCTATAAATACACTTGACAGTAAATATGTAAACATTTTTTAAATATTTTAAAACTTCTGCAAAAACATTTGTCACCTGAGATTTGTCTCCATTATCTACAAAGATAAACCAATGTTTCACTTAGAAATGCTATTGCAATTGATTCTAATAAAACTTGATAAATTTTTGATATACAAATTCTACCTTAAAGCAATATTAACAGATAGCAAGAGAAAGATATACATATATAAAATTTAATCTAATTATGACTGAATTGAAAATTTTACATTTCTCATAAGTGGTTCTCACTCGAGTTTAGTAAAACTGCCTCAGAATTGCTTGGTTAGGCAGCTGGCCATAACCCCGATGGCAGAGCTCCATCTGTATTCCAGGAATGATGAGTGATTCCAGGAACGGTGAGTGATCACCATGTTGTAGTGAACACAAAAGTGTACATCTTATGTGTGGTGATTGGCTCTGACTCTAGCAAAATGTCCTCCACGGGCCTATACTTTCTCTCCTCTGCAATTATACAGGTAAGATCTGAGTAGCTGAGTCATCTCCCACTCCCCACAGGTTCTACAGGTGAGGCAGTATACAGAATGGTCTCCCATAAGCATCCAAGTTCTATCCCACCTATGACTATGTAACACCGTATGGCAAGAGAGAATTATGGTTGCTAATGAGACGGTTTTGAGATTGGAAGATTTTCCTGGATTATGTGAGTGGGCCCACTGTAATCACAGATGCTATAGTGAAAGAGGGAGGCAAAAAGGTCAGTAGTGAAAAGTGCAAAAAGGCAAAAAGGTCAAAGTGAAAAGTGATGTAGTATGAGAAAATGCAACTGGCCATTGCTGGCTTTAAAAATAGAAGAAGCCATGAGTCAAGGAAAGTAGGCAGCCTCTGAAAACAGGAAAAGGCAAGAAAATGGATTCTTCCCTAGAGTCTCCATAAGGGGCGAGAGTTGTGCTGACACCTTGATTTTAGGTCAGTGAGACCTATTTGGACTTCTGACCTCCAGAACTGTAAGATAACACTGGAACAAAACTATTGAACCTAATTATGACATCTTGTTGAAAACTACTGTTCTGAAATTGTGTGTTATAAAATCTATCTGTGGAGTCCATGGTACAAATGTTTGTTTGCATACACTGTTCAACAGCTGAGCTGTGATATGAGAAATATCAAAAATTCAGCTTTCCTGTAGTGTTTTTCATTGGCCTTAAACTTCAGCTTGTATAGAAATTATTAAGTTTGAATGGCTCTCAAACCTGGATACTTTGTCAGATTCATTTTGAAGACTAGATTTTAAAAATTTCCCTCCCTAATGCCTCTTCTATATATATATATTAAATATACCGAGTTGATTTTGTTCCAAAATGAGTTCTATAACAGTAAAGTTGAGTTCTTTGTTTGAGTTCTATAACAGTAAAAGGGGATTACTGTAAGTAGAAATAGTCATAGGCAATTGGATGATGAAAACAAAACAGACAAGTTTCAATGGTGGGAAAGGAAGGGAAAAAGAGGGTCTGGGTAGGGCAAAACAAGTTAGGATAATGAAATACCTAGGTGAGAGAAGTGGAGGTGTTATTAAAAAAAAAAAAAGGTAATCCTGAAGAAACAAAGTAATGCAATTTTGCCTACAGTCTCTGAAACAAGCACAAACCTCTGAAACCTTGGAAAGGTTACATGGAGTTTCTGAATCCAGCATGTTGCAACCATTCCTTTAAAAGTTAAAGTTACAACTACTGGATAAATATTACAGGTTTACAAAGTAATAACAATACAAAACACAACACAAGAAAAAACCCAGACAATTATAAACCAGAGACATCCTGCAGGGGAGAGAGAGGGGCAGGGAGGGAAGGAACACAGGGGACTGAGGTGATGGTGCACAGGTGAACTGGTGAAAGGAATTCTATGGGGACTACAACTGAGGGGGTGGGAGGAAGCAAATATTGTTTAAAAATGAACAATGATGTAAAATATACATAAATAAATAAAATTAAAAAATAATGCAGGTGTGCCAGTGAATGCTAAAGCAACCAGTTCTATGTGAAAAAAGTGAGGACACCATAAAATATAAGCAAATGCTGCTCAGGAATAAAAAAAAGAGATCAATTCACTCAGTGTTATTTGACAGAAAAATGTGGAATGGAAGAATTATTCCTAGTGGATATTCCACACTTGTGAATTGTATTGAAGGCATTCAGTATTAAAATCAAATATAAAAGAATTTTTCTCTTATGGTTTGGCAGCATTTGTAAATTTCTCTGCCAAGAACCCAAGACATCTTATACAAAATCCACTGTAGTTCTACTCATATTCTGCTGTATGCTTGTGTTTTTGGGTTTTGTTTCCATGAGTCTGTAAGATACCTCTCAAACCTAGAACCATTTTAAATTTGTTGCAATCACATGGCAATATTAAGAATGTAGTACACACTTGATGTTAAGTAATATAAATACTAAGGCTTGAAAAAAATTTAGTCAAGAAAACCATAAACGCTGAAGCTTTTAACAGAAAGCAAAAGAGAATTAGATCCAATCATAGCTACCAAGTCAAATAATACGAGAAACTGACT
>NC_140071.1:46696311-46826311 GCF_964194135.1 Talpa europaea | reverse complement strand
GGCAGCTTCGCAACCCAGCGCTCAACCGCTGCGCCACCGGGGAGGCCCCATTTTTTGAATCTTAATCATCTTTACTCTCAATTATTTAAAAACAAATTCCAGATATAATCTAATTTCATAGTTTGGTTTATATATCCAAAAGACACTTTTTTATTTTTATATTCCCCATATAATTGCAACCCCCTAATTTTGCCCCCTACTCCTCCTTTCCCCGCCCCTCCCCCCGTGTGTCTCTGGTTCATAGTTGTTTGTTGATTTTGATTTTTTCTTTCTTATGTTCTTCTAAAAGATACTTTTAAAGAAAACTTGTAATACTCTCATCACACCTAAGAGAAAAATAATTCCCTTAATTTCATGTAAGATACAGTCACTGTTCACATTTCCTTGACTATCACACATATTTTTTGGAGTTGGTTTGCTTGACCAAGATATATTACATTTATTGGAGTCTTTCTTAAATTATATTACACATTTTAAAGCAAAACTTCATGAAAATGAAATTTTGTGTCTTTCGGGGTTTTTTTTGAGAAGTATAAAGTAGATCTTCAGTATTAATTGAACATTGGGGGAGATATTAACATATTCAGTAATGTGGAACAGCTGCAAATTTAAAGAAATAACCCCTATTGATAGGTTTATACAAGCTGCTTATAATCACATTTGTGAATGATTTGAATAATAGTATACATGTGGTATATTTTAAGTGGCTTTTACTTTTCGATATAAGAGTCATATACTGTGTTTATATATTTTTTACTCTGCTCGCTTCTCTCTGGAAATAAATTAATTTCTTAGTACTGATTGGGCATGTACTCTGTAGTTAAATTCATTTTCTTTTGCTTTGAAGAGAAACAAATTTTTTTTAAGTACTAGTATTTTCCATAGTTGGGTTAGGTTACTCATGTTTAAAGATTGCAATACTATTAAAATAATACTTATCACTTTTCCATACCATGTACTGTCCTATGTTCAAAAAAATTTTGGCAAGCTTTTTAAAAAGGAACAAAGTAACAGAAATTAACTTGGTTTACAGATGATTAAATAAAATATTTGATTAGCCAATGCAAAATAATCCAAGATCTCACAAAGCTTTAAATGTGTATATTTTTCTGCAAATATAACTGAATATAAGGGACCAAATATGAAAGAAATGCATTGATAGTAATACAAAGAACAATCAACCTTGGATGTATAAAATTAAATTTTCAGAAAAGATGAAATCTTTTAAAAAGCCTTTTATTTCTTATTGTACTAAATTTAATTATGATAAAAGTTAAAAACCATAACCTTAGGAAAGAACTCAGTGTTCAATAAACTGTCTCAGCTCTTAAGAGTGGATTTACAGCAATCAAAACAAACAGAAAGAGGCCCAAGGCTTTCGTTACTATCACCTTTTTAATTCCTTAATATCCTGCAGATTTAGATACCTTTTTTTTGGAGAGTGATCTGTTTTTTCCATATAATATCTACTAGGCCATTAATAAATATAATTAGCATCTGAGTAGTCAATTTCTCACTGTTGAGAACTTTAACGTAATACTGAAAAAGCATTATGAGTACTACCTTCCAGCCAGATGTTAAAATGGTATATATTTATATTTGCTTAAGAAAAATAAAAGTATTTTCCAATAAAAACTGCAACTAAAAGTTACTAATTTCTTTTTGAAAAGTGGATCCTTTATTCTAGAAAAGGAAGAGATGACAATGGTCTATTATTAATTATGAGATCTCTGAGGTAGTAGAAAAATATAGAGATGAGGTGGTAGTATGACACACCTTAAAGTTTAATTAAAAAATTAAAGCAACTCATACCTAGAATTGAATATAAGAATAAGATGGGACATGGGTAGGCAATGGAAGCACAAAATACTGTCAAACTTTAATTAAAAAATGTTTTCAATTTAAGCAGACCCAGGTCAGTGATTTTTCATTATTTTTACCACAGTTCCATAACTACTGACATTTTCATCAGAACAAATAAAGGATTTTCCCCAAATTTAAAATGACAAAATTATTTTTAATTTTGACTTATAATTTCTTCTTCCTCTATCCTCAAAGGAATTTGATCTTGGCTGGATTTCTCTCTTAGCCTGGGGCTTGAATATATCTTAAGTTTTTAAAGTTAAAAAATTTTTTTAAAGATAGTACTTCTACCATATCAGAAAATAAATTTTATCATAGATATATTATCATTTTTATCATAGATATATTATCATTTGTTCTGGGAATGAAATCATATATACAGAAAAGATCTGGCACATAACTTAGTAAATACTTGTATTCAAAAAGACTCCCCCAGAGCAATTTGTCCTTGAAGACAAACATGAAGAAAGCTTGCACTATGGAAAATAAAAACAAAATGAGCTAGTCTAGTATCAGATTTTTAAATGAGAGTGAATACCTATCTAAGGCAAAAGTCCTCTTAAGAGAAACAGAAATCAACTTCAATTACAACCTAAATTATAACATGCAATTATCCTAATAATTCTACATACTTAGTGACTCAGTGAATCAGATTTTGCCTCATGAACTAAGGTTTGTTTTTTCTTCATATTGTTTTAAAGCCAATGGAGTAACCTCTACAGCAAAAGCAGGTCTGATAAACATGATTGTTTTTATTCCACAAACAAGATACGAACCTCATCCCTAATCAGGACTGTTGCAACCTCAATAGTTGCCAATCTTTCGCAATAGAAATATGCCTATTTGTTAGTCATTTTTCTATATTCCTTAGACAAAGAACTTGACTGAACTAATGATAAGTACTAACTTCAGATACTGAATTTGGTTTATGCATAAAAAAATGCATTTATTTGATGTTACTCCACCTGCCCAAATTCAAGTGCATTACATATGGGTTTCGTTCTTGCTATCCTTCAGCATGTAAATCCTTGAAGGGGTAAAGAACCTCAGTTACATGGCTTTTTGTAACATGACAAATTAAATACCATTCTTTCTGCTGGCCACAGGAAATTCCATGCTGGCGACCCATGACAACATTTACAGACTTTAGTTTATCAGTGCTGCTGCTACTGTCTTCACCCTGGCATCATGTGATACACCACAGCACTACTTCAAGGACAATAGAAGGTAAATAACATGGACTGTGAAAATTGTCCTACTTGTTAGAAGATAAGTAGCTCTAATATCTAAATTTTGAACCCAATTAATGTCAAAAGTAACTCTTGTTAGATTTCAAACTATAAAAGTATAGATGGAAACAGGTGAGACTGTGGAGCTTAGTTAATAACAGTATTTATATATATTATATACATAATATATATATGTAATCAGAGAAATGACAACTTGTAACTACAGAAATCCCTTAATGGTGAAAACTATGTCATAAAATGAGCACTTAGTACATTCCAATTACATACTTTTGAGGCAGTTTTTCTTCATGGTTCTACTCAACCATAAACTCTAAGGGGAGGAACTTAGCCCATCCTGTTCACCACTATTTCTTTGGCACCAGCCTTGTATTTTGGCCTAAATAAATATTTCCTAAGAAACATACTTAATTTAATTGACATATGTATAATAAGTAATTTAGAGAGATCTGAACATTGTCCTGGTTCTTGAGAGGCAACCTCTAAAGCCTTGGAATTGGGCCTCCCTTGGTGGCACAGCGGTTGAGCCCTGGGCTGTGAAGCTGCCCGCAGCCTCTGCAGCGCAGGTTCGATCCCCAGCCGCCAGTGAGGGTTCCACATGGTACGACAGATCTCTCCTGCAGCGCCCGCTGCTCCCCTCAGCAGTGTATTTCATCAGTCTGCCTGCTCTGTTCCCCACTCTGGCTCTGGTGAATTCTCTCACCCTCCGGCGCTTCTGACTGTACCCTGTGCTTGTATGAATAAATAAATCATTTAAAAAAAAATAAAGCCTTGGAATTTCTAAAGTGATAGGAATACCTCTATTATTCTATTATTATGCCAATTAGGTGACTCAAGATGGGTCCCTTGATAGCTTATACTAAACAGGTTAACTTAGGATGGCAATTGAAAACACCAGAAAGACAAATCATGTGATTATTAAGATTGGGTCAAGGATAACAGCCTGAAGTGGAGGGGAAGGCTGGAGATTTGAGTTCAATCATATTTATACAACAGAGTCTCAATAAAAACTCTGGACACCTAAGCTTAGTGGCTTCCGTGGCTGGTAGTGCCAGTGGGGTACCAGAGAAGCTTTGAATTTGAAAGCTACACGGAATGTCCTTTATAAATCTTTCTTTGGTTAAGTTCTAATTTGTATTCTAGTGCTATAAAAAAACTATAATCCTAACTATAGTGCTCTTCTGGGTTCTGTTGAGTTGTTCTAGCAAGTTATCTATCCTCAGGGTGGTTTTAGAAAATCTCTATACTTGCAGTTGGTTTGACAAGTCTTGGGTCAACGTAGCAGTCTAGAGGATGGTGTCCTTAATATCAAGTTTGGTTGACTATAAGTGGCATGCTGCATCTAACAGGGATTTACTTTTTGGAAGTCCAAGTCGACTTTTCTTTGATAAATTGTTCTTGGATTTATTACTATTCCTTAATATATTACTTTTATATTCTATAATCATCACTTTTGTTAATAAACTTTCCTGTGCACTCCTAAATTAAATTCCACTTAAGAATCCATGAGGATCAAGTCAGTTATAGAATGGTGTGTGCTTCCTCACTAAGCTGGGCCTGTGTCATTCTCTGTTTAGCCTACAACACGCTACAGATATCATTTCTTTTCTGTAGTTACCATTATATGAAAAGACTGGAAGGCAATGTAAAGAATTATTTTTACAATCTTCCCATGAGAGTATGTCACCAATATGTTTCTCCAGCATCAGACTTCATCATTCTAAGCTATTTTGGTTCTGCTTTAATCACAATGAACTACCATTTCTTTTACCCTCCAAGCCTGACCACACCTCAAGCTTTCACATACAGTATTTTCTATGCCAGGGATGTCATTATCTTTCTACCTCACTACCTAGACAAATTCTCACTACTCTTCAAGATTCAGTTCTAAGGCCACATATGTAAATTCTTTTTTTTTTTTTTTTTTTTTTTTTGGTGGGACCCTCACCGGTAGCCGGGGATCGAACTGGTACTGCAGAGGCTGCGGGCAGCCTCGCAACCCAGCACTCAACCGCTGCGCCACCAGGGGAGGCCCATGTAAATTATTTTCTAAGAGATCCTTGCTATCCAGTTTAGGACATAGCAGATTTTTACCTCCAGTATATAGCACTTACTACAATTTTACAATTTGTGTTTCCTCCCCTAAATTGTGAGTTTTCTGCTATAATGTTCTATGATTCATCTCCTTCGTTGATTCATTACTTGGCCATTTCCTTTGAGGTATCTAAAAGCACATTTTCTAGAATTCCATATTAGTCTCTTCTTATTGCATAGATATCCCTAAGTTGGCTATTATATTCCCCTGCTTTAAACCATTATCTATTGGGGGAGGGGGGACTGGCCTGCTCTTTTTCTAAAATCCAGAAAGGACTCCTACCTGCTTACTGAGAATCTCCAACTTGATATTTTACAAACACTGAGTCAACATATCATAAACTAACTTTGGCTGTCATTTATCTTCCTCTTATATTTTCTATCTTGGCTAACTGGGCACTACTACCCAGATGATCATTCAAATGGAAATCTCAGTTATCTATGTAGTCATTAAGTCCTTAGTTTGCTCTCTTCATGTTCAATTAGTGTTCTACACAACTTTATAAAAGGAAGCTCTGATCACTGTCAATGACCTGCTTAAAAATCTTCAAAATTATTTCCTTTGAAAGTCTTCCTACGGTATAACTTCCAATCATGTTACTAATTTCATCTGGAGCCACATCCAACTCAATACAAAATTTTGTTTATTAGCTATATGTAACTATGTAATTTCTCAAAAATGCAATAATTGTATCCTTCATTTCTGATCTGGTCATACCTTATATCTGAATATCTGTTCTCTGTTCTTCCTTACTGGTGAACTCAGCTATCCTCAATAAAGACCCAAAGAAATACACTGTTCATATCTTTATTAATAGTCCTGGTTTCAGATTTGCTTTACTTCTCTGCTCTTAAAATACTTGATTCAAGTTTTCTGGTCTGTTTCACTAAACTTGAGCTCCTTTATTCCAGAAGGGGAAGTCTATTAACCTGCTATCTATAATACTTAGTATAGTGACCTGGTCACCATTCTGTATTCAATAAGGAGGTATTTTAAGTGAATGAAATTAAATTATTTTAGATAATCCATGTTAATCTGTATGTGTCTCCGAATGCAAATATCTGGAGGATCTCATTGATGTCCAGAACAACATAAACATTAAAGGAACATTTTCCCTTACTTGTCTGATCAATTTTAGATATGAAAGCTATTTTTCAATGGAAGCTAATGTTGGTCAAAACCACACAAGCACTGCAAAAGGCACGGGCTAAGGAACCCAACCAGTATTCCACTATCTAAAAGTCAGTTTATCTTGCTTGTGTTTGTTAAAGGTAAATATTATTTTTCAACTCATTTCAGAATACTGCTGTTACTTCTTATTGAACTTTTTTGTGTTTTTTTTTTGTATAGAGGCATGTTTTATTTATTTATTTGTTTGTTTGTTTATACATGCACTGGGTACAGTCAGAAGCGCGGGAGGGTGACAGAATTCACCAGAGCCAGAGTGGGGAGCAGAGCAGGCAGAAGGACCGAAGTACACTGCTGAGGGGAGCAGCGGGCAGCAGGAGAAGACTGCGCGCCATGTGGGACCCTCCTCCGGTGGCCGGGGAGCAGCCGGGGATCGAACCGGCGCCGCGGAGGCTGCGGGCAGCTTCGCAACCCAGCGCTCAACTGCTGCGCCACCGGGGAGGCCCTTATTGAACTTTTATAAAAGTTACTATCACAATCAGTTAACAGAAGTAAAAAAAAAAATTTTACAATGAATTGTAAATCTAAATGAGTAACATTTTATTTACTATAATTTTCACGAATTGGGCCCTCTGGTGGCGCAAGGGGTTAAGACACAACCTATGAAGCTATCTGCAGCCACTGCATCACGAGTTCGATCCCCAGCCAGGAAGCAACCAACAGGGCACAGCAGACCTCTCCTGACTCGCCCACTGCTCCTCTCAGCAGTGTACTTGGTCAATCTGCCTGTTCTGTTCCCGCTCTGTCTCTGGTGAATCCTCTCACTCCGCACACCTCTGGCCTGTACCCCAGCTCTTGTATGCATAAATAAATAAATCTTAAAAAAAATTCACATATAGGGGGCCTCCCCGGTGGCGCAGCGGTTGAGCGCTGGGTTTGCGAAGCTGCCCGCGGCCTCTGCGGCGCCGGTTCGATCCCCAGCTGCTCCCCGGCCACCGGAGGAGGGTCCCACATGGCGCGCAGACCTCTCCTGCCGCCCGCTGCTCCCCTCAGCAGTGTACTTCGGTCCTTCTGCCTGCTCTGCTCCCCGCTCTGGCTCTGGTGAATTCTCTCACCCTCCCGCGCTTCTGACTGTACCCAGCGCATGTATAAACAAAACAAACAAACAAATAAATAAATAAAACATGCCTCTATTTAAAAAAAAAAAAAATTCACATATAATAGTTTGAAACAATTATCTGAATTGACTTTCAAGCAAAGAAAAAGAATAAGATTGTTGGGAACACAGAAATACAATTCAATAATTAAAGCAGTTTAAGGAGTTTACTAAATCATATACAGATTGAATTATATAAATTCAAAGGATTACTATTCAACTTCTATTCCTTCATCAGATGGGTGGTTTTGACAAATATAAAAATGTATTATATTCATTATTATAAAGTTCAAAACAAATTTATCAAAATTAAAAATTTAAAGTAAAGAATAACATCATTTTATGTTTAAATAAACCAAATGAGAGATTTGCAGGACAGGGCAGCACTTGATATAACTGATTATATGATTATATATATTAACTAAACATATATCATATATATTTATATATATTAACTAAATAATATTTAATGTATTAGTAAATAATATTATCACTTCAAATCATGAGAACCAACATAATATATTTTAGGCAAAGTGTAAAGAATAGCTAAAGAGAAGCCCAACAACAGTGCCTCCATCACCCAGTATCATGAATAAAATTTTACAAACACAAGTATAAAGGACACTCTCAAGTGTACCACTCCCAGATTTCATTGTTTTTCCTTTTGGCATAAGTAGTTACCACTATTTATATTTGATGACAACCAGCAGCCAAGGATGTTTCCTAGCATTTTCCTAATATGTACATAGCTTAATTGCATAGATCATTTTTCTAACAATTATTACTTTAAATTTTTACAGTTAAATTTGTTACAATTTTTAAAAAACTTTCCATGTGGGGCGAGCACTATGAACTGTGGCAGAAGGACAATGTGTGCTTCAGTGGAGGGAGAGCTACAATGACCACACCTAAGGGGAGAAATCCTATATTGTCCAAATATTAAGCAATGACACTTTGTTAATAAAAAAAATTTAAAAATAAGAAAAACCTTTCTACATACAGATGACATCAACTTTATATATCTTTCTATGATCAACCATCCAACTGTCCTTTCGTTCTAGTATAGTTTTTGAAATTTATCTATGCTGAACATATATATCTAGTTTACATATCTTCGTAATAGCATAATACTCCATTGCACATGTATGCCACAATCTATGTATCACATATTCTATTGATAAGATTCAATCCTAATTGTTTTGCTTTTACAATGTGCTAATGAAAATTCTTAGAATATTTTCATGTTTTTCCACAATAATTACTGATTATAGGGAATGTATATATACAACGTGACTAAATATTTCTAAATTACTCTGAAGTGTGATTTTAACAATATGCATTCCTATTATTAGCCATGCGTACATTTTTTTGCCAACACCTATATTGTTAAAGCTTTCCAATTTCTGGAGAAGTCCATACTTTTACAATCTTTTAAAATAAGCTTCTTATGGTAAATTAAAAAACAAAACACAATCCTCATACAGTCATCGAATAAAATGCAAACATTTTCAGGGACAACATTTCTCTTCATGAAAAAACAATTAGTGTATTTAGGAAAACTATCTCCATTTCATATTCAAAAATTAAGGTTTACACAAGTCAAATAATTTCCTATAGTCACAATGATAATAAGTAGTAACACACCCAAAGGTAGAAATTAGGTCTCTGGGCTCTAAAGTCAAGGCATTTCCCAAAAGTCTCTCTACCTTTCTAAATGAATTATTGGTATTTTAAGTTGGAACTCAGCTCAGTAGACTATGGTGGAAGATTATGGGTATTTTGGTGGTGGGAGTGATGTGGTAACACAATTTTGGAGAGGTATGAAACTGTAACTCTAAATCCTATATAGAGTGTTATAAACTGTTACCTCAACTAAAAAAAAAAAAAAAAAAAAAAAAAGTATATTCCCACAGATACCTTTTGATCTGTGGTTATATACTAAACAACCACAGGTATGATACTTTCATTATGGGTTTTATAGCATTTGGGGAATTGTCTGGGAAAGCTTATAATGCAGTAAGATAAGAACTAAAAAAAATAAGTGAACAAAATAACAAACTTTCTTATAGTTTGAGAAGAAACATACAAATACAAAGAATGAGGATAAGATTTCATGCTGATGTTTATCATAGAAAATATACTAAGATAACTTTTAGAAATAACTGCTGAATTTACTTCAATACTCTGTGCCCCAAAAGTACAAAAAAATCATCTGAAGTAGAAAAGAATGGTGTTTCACTCCAACATTTCTAATACCAGAGGAGAATGATTTATCCTTATATGCAAATTGTCTTTATCTTGCCTTTTCCCATGGCCTCCAGAAGCCTAACATTCTGATGATAGCTGTTTCTGAGTTCCCAGGGCTTGATATATAACTTTTGTAATTATTAGTGTAAGAATAATCTAGTTAAAAAAAGTCACTAATGAGTGACTGAAAAATTCAGTTTGTCCACTGAAATACTATAGCGGAAACTAAAATGTTCCCTCACTGTTAGCCATGTTTTTGGCCAAAAGCCAATTAGTCTCATATAAGATTGAAATGATGTGTTCATACATCATCTTTACCAAACAGTTTGAGAAATAAGGTCTTAACTCACAATGATAATATTTAGTAAGTAGTATGTCTAAAAGTCTGTGTTCTGAATACATAATTCAAAAAGGTTACACAGTGCAATTTTTCACTTGGAAACTACTTGGTGTGAAGAAGGAACTGTTCTTTGGATTTCATTGTAAATATTTCGGTACTTTCAAGGAATAAAATCTACCCATATTACATGAAATATACAAGGAAAACAAATAATTCACTGGAATTAATAAAAATCATCTAAGGACTATGGAATCATCATAGCTAAACAGTTACATCAATTTATTTTCACAAACTCATTCAATTAATCTCAGCATAACTGAGATGCTCTGAAACTTCATCTCAGTTTCACAGAATCTCAGAATATTAGTTAAAAGGAAACATGATATCTATACCTTGCTATCATTTAAAAGTGAGCAAACCAATGACTTGCTCAATCTCATCCAACAAATTAGCAGTAGTGATTCAGAAAAATAGATGTTAGACATATCAATAAAAAGGAAGCCAAGGCATTTATATACATTTCCCCCTTTCTACTGAAAAATATATATAATAATTTAATCATTCAGAAACCTTTGCCAACAATACAATGCATTTTCTTCTACTCTTTAATTTTTCCTACATTTAAAAACACAGTATGAACACACAAATTAACAAAATTGAGATAACATACCCAGTAATTTGATTCCATTTTCACTTCATATTAAAATTATTTTTATCTGATTAAAATATTTAATAAAAACATTAATAAAATATTTAATAAAAACACACAACATTCTTTGACTTTAATATACTTTATGTAACCATCATTCTCCTATCACAAGATATCTAGTTTGTTAACAACCATGCACATAAATCTTAGTAGTTTAAATTATTTTCTTAGAAGAAAAACCTAGACATGAGATTCCCAGGTCAAAGTATGTCTATTTTGACAACTCTTTATATTTCATCAGTGGAGCAGTGTATAATGCCTGTTTCATTGCATCTCTCACTGGCAAAGAACAATAGTCTTAGTAATTTTTGCCAAGTTCACAGGTAAAACGGTTGATTAAATTTGCATTTACTTATTACTAATACTGAGTATTTTTCATATATCTATTGTCACATGTATTTCTTCTTTTATAAACAAAATTTTTATCTTTTGAAATATAAAATATATACAGGAAAATAAATTTATCTTAAGTGCAAAGATCAATGATTTTTCTCATAAACTGAAACCCAAGTACTAGGAGCTAGATAATTAGAATATCATCAGCATCCCAGAAAGCAGCTCCTGTGTTCTACTTTTTTTTTTTTAAGATTTTTATTTATTTATTTATAGGAGAACCAGAGTACAGACCAGATGTGCGGGAGGGTGAGAGGATTCACCAGACAGAGCGCGGAACAGAACAGGCAGACAGACGAAATACACTGCTGAGAGGAGCAGTGGGCAAGACAAGAGAGGTCTGCTGACCTTATCTTTCAGACTGTTTGGTAAAGATGATGCACATGTGGGACCCTCGCCAGCCTGCCAGGATTGAAACCGCGTTGCAGAGGCTGCGGACTGCTTCACAGCGCAGCGCTCAACCGCCTGAGCCACCAGGGGAGGCCCACCTGTGTTCTATTTAAATCACTACTTCTCCTAAGGGTAATCATTATTCTGACATTTAATACCATAAATTAATTTTGCCACTTTTGTACTTTTGGTCAATTTTATGTTAATAGTTTTGTTTTAAAAAGTTAATTAGGGTCTCCCCGGTGGCGCAACAGTTGAGCGCTGGGTTGCGAAGCTGCCCACAGCCTCTGCAGCACCGGTTCGATCCCCGGCTGCTCCTGGGCCACCGGAGGAGGGTCCCACATGGCACGAAGACCTCTCCTGCTGCCCGCTGCTCCCCCCAGCAGTGTACTTCGGTCCTTCTGCCTGCTCTGCTCCCCGCTCTGGCTCTGGTGAATTCTCTCACCCTCCCGCACTTCTGACTATACCCAGTGCTTGTATGTATGTATGTATGCATAAATAAATAAAAATAAATCTTTAAAAAATGTTAATTAGTATTTATCATGAAACACTTATAGAGGAAAAAGCACAAAAAAAATCAGCTTTTGGTTTCACTAATCTTTTCAATTTTTTGTTTTCTATTTCTTTCCTAATTTTTATTAATTCCTTCCTTATATTGATCTTTGGTTTCTTTTGTTTTTCTTGTTCCTTCAGACAAAAATTTTGATTGCTTATTTTAGATTTTTCTTATTTTGTGTTATGGGCCTATACTGCTATGTACTTCCTTGTAATATTGCTTTCATAGCATCCTATAGGATGTGGTAGATTGTCTTGCCATTCTTGTTAGTCTCCAGATAAACCTCAATTTCTTGTTTGATTTTTTCATTGACACAGTAATTGTTCAAAAGCATCTATTTAGTCTCCAAATACTTTTTATTTATTCCAGCATTCTTTCTGTGGTTAATTTTCTAGCTTTATTTCATTATGATTAGAGAAGATGGTTGATGTAATTTCTATTTTCATAAAATACTGGAGATATGTTTTGTGTCTCAGCATATGTTCTATCACTTGAGAAGAATGTACATCAGTTCTTTCGGAATAGAAGACTCTGTAATGTCTGTGAAGTTCACCTGATCAAATATTTAATTTAATGCCTTTATTTCCTTGTCAACTTTCTACTGGATGATCTATCCCTTAGTGGAAGTAGGGTGTTGAGCTCCCCTAATACTAATGTGTTATTGCCCTAAATACTGCTCTCACTCCTTTCTGAGTGTTTAAGATAACCACACCCTGCAACTTAAAAACAGCACTATAATTTTAATAGTTTTCACTTAACACTTCTTAAAGGAGCTGAACAAAGTGGACAAAAATGCATTTTGCTCTGTTGAGTATTTCACTGGATGGTCCTGATATCATTTGTTTTGAAGAGGGAAAGTTTTATAATAATCTGTAAGAATTAGGTACTCCTCTTTCCTACTTCTAACAGAGACCACTCTACATTTTCCAGCATCTCAGATTACCAACTGTGTACACTTGCCTGACCTGGGATCCACTGATAAACTAGGTCTATCAAGCTACCTGTGCTCCTATTAAAATTTTGTTTTATTTCTTAGTTTATCAGATTTCTGACAAATTAATAGATCAGGCATATCAACAGATTATACATCCTAGGCAGGTGATTCAGTGTGGAAGCTTAGGGTATATAATGAGATAATATAGAAAAAGTTATTATAGTTACAGATACTATGATAGCTTAATGATTTTGGCATTTTATTGAGATAGGCAATCCTCTTGCCTCACTTCAAGTCATCACTCATAAATAACATCAAAGAGTTTTTCTAAAGACACCAAGGCATGTCCAGAAATGTATGACAATACACGAAGAGAAATAAAATCTTGGATTTTTAAAACGAGAACAGCCAGTATGGTTACTTACTATGGTAAAAGAATAGGGGTAGGAATAGCATGATTATGAGAATGAAAATCTGTGAGTACAGACAAAAATTATTTTTTTTCTTTTTCCTATATTATTAGGTTTTTTTCTGGCTTTTTTTTTTTAATTAACTTCTTGGCCTTCTTATATTGTTGTTAATTTTGGGACAGCATTTGATTTCTCCCCATAGGTATAGTCCCCAAAGTTCTCCCACCAACACAGCACTTGTGATCCATCTCCCACATCCCTTACGCTCTTCCCTCTCCTGTTTTGACCCCACTCCTTCACCCTCCCCTGCTGCATGTCTCAGATCTATGGTCAGCTTGCAAGCTTTTGTCTTTTTCCTAACCCTTTGTTTAGTTTCTTTATATTCCACATATAAGAGAAACCATCAGATATTTATCTTTTTCCTTCTGAGTTATTTTGCCTAGCATAATCCCTTTCCGCTCCACCCATGTTGCTGCAATGGCTTGAGTTTATCTTTGTTGATTGTTGAATAGTATTCCACTATGAATATATACCACTGCTTTTTGATCCATTCATCTTTTTTGTAGCAGTTAGGTTGTTTCCATATCTTGGCTATTGTAAATAGTGCTGCAATAAACATAGTATATAATGAGCACTAAGACAATGAAGATTTACTGCATGCTGGACATGACAGTCCCCCATGTCTGATTTCCCTCACCATAGCGTCCCAGGTCCAGGACTCACTAGAAGTCCACAGTCTTACATCTTCTTTTCCAATTTGGACTTTTATATCTTTCTCTTGTCTAATTACTCTACCTAGGACTTCCAGTATTATATTAAAAATCATTGGTGTAGACAATAATTCTTTATGGCAGAATTTATATATATATATATATATATATAAATGAACTCAATATGACAAAGAATCTTTTATGTAATCTTTTATAAAACTGTACCACAAAAATGTATAACTAATAATTAAATGAGGATAGGCAATAAACAGAAGTAAATTGAAATAGTGGTATGAGTAGAGCATATTAAAAAATCTGCAAAATCAGAAGGCTGAATCTGAACTGGATTTGTTAGAATTGTTCAAGACCAAGTATTGACATCAATTATTTGTATTTCAGTAAGAAAGATCATAGCATCATTTAAAAACTGATATAGTAATTTTGGAAAATTACTTACACTAACAACTGATGAAGAAGTTGACAAGTTTAAACCTTCAAGATCAGCTATCAAACTTGGAGAAAGAGCTGGTGTTGGAAGTACAAATGGAGTGGATAGTTGGTTAACTGTAACAAAAGGCTCAGTTTAGCAAATGTTTATGAAAATTTAATTCATATTATTAAAGGCAGCATTATTATTTTATTTTTAATTTTAATTACATCACTTTAATATATCTATAACAATTCTATTAATAAATCTATAACAGTTTGATTTAGTTAATTATCAAGTCATGGCAGTTATTAATTTTAACTTCCAAAACATAATGGCAAGGTGGTCCAATAGTCTACAAAGGCCGATGGGTACACTGTGGCAACATGCACCTGAGAGGTTTAAACCTATTTTCCTAAATCATATAGCAATATAAACCAATGTTACCACACACAAAAAGAGATGGCAAATCCTATAAGAAGGATATAATTAAAATGAGTAATAGTTTCTGAAAAATTTTATCATATAACATTATTCCCAACATTTATCACCAGTAACTTCACTAAAGGAAAAAAACAGATTTTCTTTTTCAGATTAATATAAAGAATAAAAAGAACTTTCAAGAAAGTCTCTTGTTGATTCAGAAAAGTTAAAAATGGGTACTGAACTCCTTTATCATGTTATTCTCTATTCTAATAAATAGAGAGGCACAGGCTATATATTTCCCTTCTAATTACACTTTGTAAGCAAAAGCTATGTTTTAGAGAGAAATATCTGACTGACTTTAAAATTCCTTTCTATTTGAGATCAGATACCTGAAAATTTGAAAATCTAAAATGTGAAATGACCATGTTACTTCTGTTTAAGAATTTTCAAAGGCTTACAAATGACTATGAGATTAAAGTCCAACTCCTTGGCCTCCCTGGTGGTCCAAGGTATCGCCAGCCACTGAGGCAAGAGCTTGATTTCTGGCCAAGGAGCTAACTCACATGGTGTAACAGACCTCTCCTGTCTCTCCCACTGCTCTCCTCTCCTCAGCAGTGTATTTCAATAGATCTGCCTTTTCTGCTCCCCACTCTGTCTCTGATGAACGTTCTGATCCCCTGCACCATTGGGCGACACCCCAATTCTTAAATACATCAACAAAAAATAAATCTTTTTTTTTATATGTTTTTTTTTAAGAGGCATGTATTTTTATTTATTTATGATTTATTTATTTGTTTGTTTGTTTTGTTTATACATGCACTGGGTACAGTCAGAAGCGCGGGAGGGTGAGAGAATTCACCAGAGCCAGAGCAGGGAGCAGAGCAGGCAGAAGGAGCGAAGCACACTGCTGAGGGGAACAGCGGGCGGCAGGAGAGGTCTGCATGCCATGTAGGACCCTCCTCCGGTGGCCGGGGAGCAGCTGGGGATCGAACCAGCGCCGCAGAGGCCGCGGGCAGCTTCGCAACCCAGCGCTCAACCACTGCGCCACCGGGGAGGCCCAACAAAAAATAAATCTTTATTAAAAAAATAAAGTCCAACTCCTTAATTAAAGGCACAAGGTCCTTTAAAGCTAGTTCAGCATAGTCCAAAAGAATTCTGTAATGATGAAATGTTTTATAGCTGTGCTAACAAACATGGTGACCATTAGTCACATATGCCAAATGTGCTCTTGAAAAGTTCTAATATGACTAAAGAACTCCATTTTAAATTTTAATTTAAAATCAAATAGTGACCACAGGTGAAATCGCATAAAAATAGCTTATCTCCAATACATTAACTACCATTATGTTCTAGCTCTACCAAATAAGGTTTCAAAATTGTTTCATGTTTTGAGCCTATATTCTATTCTGTACCTAAAAAGTATTTACTGCCTTGCTCATGTTGCAACTTTTACCAATTAAGACACCATTTGATAGGAAAGCACAACCTGACTCAACTAAACACAGCTTCTATGTACTTCTTTTGTTTTACAGATATACGTGGACACACTTTTATAATTACTTTTCATCAATACAAATTTACATGCTCTACTAGTCTGTGTGAGCAGACTTTAATTTTTAATTTTTAATGATTAATAATTGCTCAACTGTTTGTTGAAAGAAAAAAACAAAACATAGGAAAAGTTTTACCTTTCAACAAACTATCACACCAAACAACACTATCAAGGAAGTAACACTGATTCAATTTGACATCACTTTCCAAAGTATCTTTTTCTTATTTTAATCTGACAATATCCTATAAATTAGGCAAAACAAATATTAATTCATAAAGTTAACAATTAAATATTTCATGAACATAGAAGTTCAAGACATGGTCCTTGTCTTAATTAACTTAAAGCACAGATGAGAAAAAAGAGGACATGTACATGAAGATTAAAAAGCTCAACATATGCAATAAAAAGAGCAGAGCAGAGACTAGGTGGAAAAGAGAATAGAACCTGTGGTTTCTTCCTTGTACTTCTTTAAGGGGTCCGAAGCACTACTACAATCTCTAGGCTTCCTCAGACCTACCATGGAAAAACCATTACACAGTTAGAAAGTGTCACAGGGAGCTGGGAAACAAAAGAATCACTGGAGACAGGTGGTAAGAAGGTTTCATGAAAAGGAGGGAACAAAGCCCAGTTTTTAATTAAGAGTAGGGATTTAATAAGAAGATATAAAGAAGCTGGTTAATTTCTGGAAGAAAAAATATTGTAAAACAAAAGGTGAGAGATGGAAAACTGGGAAAGCAAAGAGAGTTGGAATTATCCCAATGACCAAAGAGAATTATCCCATAGACCAAATCTAAAAAAAACAGTAATGAAATGACAAATTTGGGACTGGAGGATGATTAATCAGATGGTAGCATAAGAGAACTGATGGAAGGAAAGAATATTGTATTTGCAATAAGGAAGAATTTGTAATTGTTCAGGAATGAGGTGCAAAGGACTGAAGTAGACAATGGCGGTGGGAAGGCATAGGAGGGGCATTTATATTAAAGACATTGTGAACTATGGCACAGGGGGATTAAAACCTGCCAATGTCATAAAAGAAGTGAATAGAACCACTGTAGGACTAGAAACTGGCTCTTCTAACTTTGGTCAAAATGCACTGATTTTCCATGCAACAGGTCATTTGTTTGTCCATTCAAAATATTAGATGTTCATATAAGGAATAAAAGTTGAATAGGAAATAGTCTCTGATTTCAATTTTAAGTTGGCTAAAGACAGAGAGAGGAAAAAGACATCAAAACAGGAGATGAAAATTCATTCTATAGGCAATTTTGCTCTTAAAAAAAGATTAAATAGGCTTTTAATATTTCAGAAGACAGAATCTCTGGTATTAAAGAAATGATTACACATCTATTTCCAAGTCTGGCAAGATAAAAGCTGGCACAGAAAGTTAAATCCTTACTTAAATTCTGAGGCCAAATGATTATGCCAAAGTATTTAATGAATGTACTTTAAAATTCTAGTTTTTAAATAAAACAAGGCATACAAATGAAAATGAGAGAGCAATTTCATCTATCCAGTTGACAAGAAAAAAATTTAAATATAAAATCCAGCATTGGTAAGGGCATAAGGAATATGGCACTCTCATGCTAATACTGTGTAAGTTGGTATACGCTTTGTAGTAGGCAACTTCACAAAACAGAATTCTTCAAAGCCTTGGTCCTGGCAATTCTATTCTTGGAAATTTACCCTAAGGAAACACTCGTGGTGAAAATGCAATAATAGACTTAGAACAATGGGTATTACTTTATGATGATTGCAAAACAATGAAATGGCAATATTACAAAATTATAAAGAAAAAAACATGTAGACATTAAAAATGAAATTGTTGAAGATTATGATATGGAAAGGAATAGGTATGATAAACAGAGAAAAAGAGAAGATTTGCATATGAAAAGAATCTGAACTGATATGTCAGAAAATTAAAACATGGTGTCTGGATCACAAATCTGTTTTATTTTCATCTTCTTTTTTATTTTATACAAAACACTTTTCTTTTTTAAAACTAGAGTATCAATGACCCTTTTGATCAGCGTTTTGCTTTAAAGTTTAAGCATATGGGCCTCCCTGGTGGCACAGGCAGTTGAGCGCAGTGCTGTGAAGCTGTCCGCAGCCTCTGCAGTGTGGGTTCGATCCCAGCCAGCCGCGGAGATACCCACATGGCGCGGCAGACCTCTCCTGTCTCGCCTGCTGCTCCCCCCAGCAGTGTATTTCAGTCAGTCTGGCTGTTTTGTTCCCTGCTCTGTCTCTGGTGAATCCTCTCACCCTCCCCTACATCTAGCCTGTACCCCAGTTCTTGTATAAAAATAAATCTTTAAAACAAAAGTAAACTTTAAGCATAACACTTAAAATACAAACGTTTAACCTGAAATGATTTAACTTATTAAATGCAATATTCGGTTACTGTTTCTTGTTTACCATCTCCATCAAGGCTAATCCTTATGTAATGCTTATATGCAGGCACAGTTTTACCTGCTTTTACACCTGTTAACACATTTGATCCTCTTTAATAATTCTAAAAGTATGACTATTATCCTAATTTATAAAGCAATTAAAGCACAGAGGGATTAAATAACTTGCCTAAGTTACACAGGTAGTAAGTAATAAAACTAGAACTCAACTCAGTCTCATTGTCCAGCTCCTTTAGTCCAATGGTTCTACTAAAATTTACTCAGTAATATATTATAAATTATAAGGCTTATCTGAAGCATGCTTATTATTAGCTAAAGAAAAATTTTAAAAGACTTCACACTTATTTGAACTAATACTGTAATCACAGAGGTTTACATTACTATAAAACAACATCAGAACATCAGAATAGGATTACTGCTTTATGATCATGCTACTGAGATCACATGGTATGGGGTACTTAATTTCCAGAAGTATAAAACATGCCTCAAAAAAAGAGAGCGTAATCAAAGCCTACCAAAGTTAGGCCATGTCGTCTTCCAGCATAAATGAGCTTTAATGTATCATCAACTGACTCCATGAAACAGTCATATACTTTTGTATCTAACGTGACTCAGAAACTTTTCAGCCATTCTTTTTTAATTTTATAATGAACAAAATGAGACTCTAAGAAACTAAGTCACCTAACTGATTAAAGGCCATACCAGGTGTATGACCTGTGCTTCTGATAACATTCTCTCAATATATGCAATAAGGAAATACCAAGTTACTTATCCAAAATCACAGAACTATTTTGTAGTAGAGCCAGTGGATTGCCAGAGTTGCTATACTGCTTCCCTATAGAGAAAAAGATATTAGGCGGTGAGAAGCCTTTTCTCATCCATGACTTTACTTCTCTCACTCCTTTGCCTCCAACTGCTTGACTTATTCTTATTTTCTTTTTTTGGTAAGAATTTTTTTTGTTTTTTTATATTAATTTTATTTTTTACATCATTGTTTATTTTTAAAAAATATTTGCTTCCCTCCACCCCCTCAGGTGTAGTCCCCATATTTCCTTCACCAATGCACCCATGCACCATCACCTCAGTCCCCTGTGCTCCTTCCTTCCCTCCCTCCCTCTGATTTCTCTCCCTCCTCCTCCCCTGCAGGATGTCTCTGATTTATAACTGTCTGTTTTTGCTTTGTTGTGTTTTGTACTGTTACTATTTTTTTACACTGATGTCTTATTTGGTTCCCCTATATTCCTACTATAAGTGAAAACATCCGATATTTTTCTTTTTCCTTCTGGCTTATTTCACTGAGCATAATTCAACTTCTAGTTCCACCCACATTGCTGTGAATGACATGAGTTTATCTTTTCTGATTAGTGAATAAGATTCCACTGTGTATTATATGCCACATCTTCTTGATCCGGTCATCTATTTTTGGGCATTTGGGTTGTTTCCAGGTTTTACCAATTGTAAATAGTGCTGCAATAAACATAGGTATACAGGTGAGCCCAGAAATAAAACCATACTTATATGGGCAACTGATCTTTGACAAAGGAGCAAAGAATATGCAATGGAACACAGACAGTTTGTTCAATAATTGGTGCTGGGAAAACTGGAACACCACATGCAAAAAAAAAAAAAAAAGAAACTAGATCACTACCTTTCACTGTGCACAAAAATCAACTCAAAATGGATAAAAGAACTGGACATAAGACCTGAAACCATAAAATATATAGAAGAAAATATAGATAAAACACTACAAGACATACATCGCAAAAACATCTTTAAAGACTCATCAACCAAAGCAAAGAAAATCAAGGAAAAGATAAACTCCTGGGATTACATCAAACTGAAAAGCTTCTACACAGCAAAAGACGTTAACCAAAACAGAGACACCCCACTGATTGAGAAAAAATCTTTGCACTCCAGTCAACTGATAAGAGACTGATCACAAAGATATACAAAGAACTCACAGAACTCAACAAAAACAAAATAAACAGGGCCTCCCCAGTGGCGCAGCGGTTGAGCGCTGCGTTGCGAAGCTGCCCGCGGCCTCTGTGGCGCCGGTTCGATCCCCGGCTGTTCCCCGGCCACCGGAGGAGGGTCCCACATGGCGCGCAGACCTCTCCTGCCGCCCGCTGCTCCCCTCAGCAGTGTACTTCGGTCCTTCTGCCAGCTCTGCTCCCCGCTCTGGCTCTGGTGAATTCTCTCACCCTCCCGCGCTTCTGACTGTACCCAGTGCATGTATAAACGAAACAAACAAACAAACAAAACAAAAATAAATAAATAAAAAGCATGCCTCTAAAAAAAAAAAAAAAAAAATAAACAAAATAAACAATCCAGTCAAGAAATGGGCAGAAGAAATTAAAAGACATTTCTCCAAAGAGGAAATGCAAATGGCCCAACAGGCAAATGAAAAAATGTTCAACATACCTTATAATCAGGGAAATGTAAATTAAAACCATACTGAGATACCACCTCATACCAATAAGAATGGCACATATCAAAAAAACAAGCAACAAAAAATGAGGATGTGGTGAAAAAGGAACTGTCCTGCTGGTGGGAGTGCAAACTGGTCCAAAAACTATGGAAAACTGTCTGGAGGTTTCTCAGTCTACTAAAAATGGAGCTACCATAAGACCCAGCAATTCCACTACTAGGCATCTACCCAAAGGACACAAAAACATTGAGTCAAAAGAACACCTGTACACCTATGTTAAATTCTTATTTTCACTGAGCTTGAGTGTTCATCTTGGTACAGCTAGGTGGTTTAGGTATCCCAATACCTAACAGATTCCGTGCACATCTCTTTTCTCCTTTCATTTACAATGCAGCAATCTAATTGCCAACGTATCCATTTTTCCCATAACACTTTGAGTTTCTTGGGTAGGGACAATGTTGTATTCATTTAGAATCTCCAACATGTAGTCAACTACATAGATCATAGCAAGTGCTTTCTGAATGAAGACATAAATTCAGTACTTTCAGTTTTCCTGGTATACAATGTGTACTGAACAAATAACCTCTGTGGATTATGATGTGTCTCTTAGATAAAACTCAGAAATGTGTCTGCCTTTCCTTCAAAATCCTTCAAAATGAATCTGATTCTCACAACTGAGAACCCAAGCTGCTAGAGGGACATTTTAATTTTTTTTAAAGATTAATTTATTTATTTATACAAGCACTGGGTACAGTCAGAAGCATGGGAAGGTGAGAGAACTCACCAGAGCCAGAGCAGAGAACAGAACAGGCAGACCGACGAAATACACTGCTGAGGGGAGCAGTGGGTGGCAGGAGAGGTCTGCATGCCATGTGGGACCCTCACCTGGTGGCCGGGGATCGAACCAGCACTGCAGAGGCTGCGGGCAACCTCGCAACCCAGCGCTCAACTGCTGCGCCACCGGGGAGGCCCAGACTTTTTAATTTTTGATCACCAAACTGCTTATCATATAGACAACAGAGAACCATTAGAGGTTAATAAGGAGCATATAATGAAGTTAATGTTTTAAGAACCTTTCTCAACGGTGCTTTTCTCTCATAATACTCCATATGTCATTATCTCTAAGCACAGATCATATGTCTTCTTCCACAAGGCCTTTGTGGCTCTTTAGTTGTTTTTTGTCTTCTCCCTCATTTTTGCTTTACTGTATTTTATACCTCCACACCTCTCTCTCATATAACAAGTTACTTGTTCAGATATCTGTGTCCCTGACTAGGTTTTAGTCTCTTGAAAAGAATAACTAAATTCTATTTATCTGTTCTAGAAGCTAGCAGAGTACCTTGCACTTAGCAGAAAGACAAAAAAATTAATTTGTTAACAAGAGAGTTTTCAAAAACGCTGGGTATGAATAAGCCTAGTATATTTCAGAAATGCAAAGGAGTAGAGCAGATAGTAGGTAGGCAATAATCAGGTAATCTAAGGTCTTAGAAACAGAAAGAGATGTACGTAGGTATAAAATTAAGCCATTAAGCATTTCTGACAAATGCAGGACTACAAAAGATTTTTTTTTTTTAATTTATGATTTATTTGTTTGTTTGTTTATACATGCACTGGGTACAGTCAGAAGCGCGGGAGGGTGAGAGAATTCACCAGACCCAGAGTGGGGAGCAGAACAGGCAGAAGGACCGAAGTACACTGCTGAGGGGAGCAGCGGGCGGCAGGAGAGATCTGCGCGCCATGTGGGACCCTCCTCTAGTGGCCGGGGAGCAGCCGGGGATCGAACCGGCGCCGCAGAGGCCGTGGGCAGCTTCGCAACCCAGCGCTCAACCGATGCGCCACCGGGGAGGCCCAACAAAAGATTTTTTAAAGAAATAGTTTTTGGACTAAATGTAAGACCTGAAACCATAAAATATATAGAAGGAAATAGAGGCAAAACACTTTATGACATGCACCTCAAAAACATCTTTACAGACACATCACCCAAAGTAGCGATAGTGAAGGCAAAGATAAACAGCTGGGACTACATCAAATTAAAGAGCTTCTGCACAGCAAAAGAGACAATAACAAAAACAAAGAGAAACCCCACCAACTGAGAGAACATTTTTGCACACAACACTAATGATAAAGAACTGATCACAAAAATCCACAAAGAGCTGATGAGGCTCAACAAAAACAAAGTAAATAATCCAGTCAAAAAATGGACAGAAGAGCTAAAAAAAAAAAAAAAAAAAAAAAATCTCCAAAGAGGAAATGCAAATGGCCAGCAGGCATATGAAAAAATGTTCAACATCACTTGTAATCAGGGAAATGCAAATCAAAACTACAATGAGATACCATCTTACACCAGTGAGAATGGCACATATTAAAAAAAACTAGCAACAAATGTTGGCGAGGATGTGAAGAAATGGGAACTCTCCTGCACTGCTGATGGAGTGCAAAATGGTCCAACCACTATGGAAAGCTGTGTGGAGATTCTGCAACCTACTAAATATAGAGCTTCCATATGATCCAGCAATTCTACTCCTAGGTATTTACCCAAAGGAAACAGAAACATTAATTCAAAAGGGCACCTGCACCCCTATATTTATAGCAGCACTATTTGCAATAGCTAAGCTATGGAAACAACCCAAATGCCCAAAAATAGATGACTGGATCAAGAAGATATGGTACATATACACAAAGGAATATTATCAGCAATCAAAAAACATAAACTCATGCAATTTGCAGCAACATGGATGGAGCTGGGAGGGATCATGCTCAGCGAAATAAGCCAGATAGAAAAAGAAAAATATCGGATGGTCTCACTCATAGCAGGAATTTATTTATTTCTTTTTAGGGAACATTATATTTATTTATTTATTAAGATTTATTTATTTATACAAGCACTGGGTACAGTCAGAAGCACGGGAAAGTCAGAGAATACACCAGAGCCAGAGCGGAGAGCACAACCGGCAGACTGACGAAGTACACTGCTGAGGGGAGCAGCGGGTGGCAGGAGAGGTCTGCGTGCCATGTGGGACCCTTGCCTGGCAGCCGGGGATCAAACCGGTGCTGCAGAGGCTGCGGGCAGCTTCGCAACCCAGTGCTCAACTGCTGTGCCACCAGGGAGGCCCTATTTACTTATTTAAAAAAATTTTTTTTTAAACAATATATTTGCTTCCCCCCACCCCCTCAGGTTGAGTCCCCATAAAATTTCCTTCCCCAAGGCACCTGTGCACCATCACCTCAGTCCCCTGTGCTCTTCCCTCCCTCTCTCTGATCCCTCTCCCTCCTCCTCCCCTGCAGTATGTCTCTGATTTATAATTGTCTGTTTTTGCTTTGTGGTGTTTTGTAAGGTTATCATTTTTTTTACACTGATGTCTTATTTGGTTTTCCTATATTCCTGTTATAAGTAAAACCATTTGATCTTTTTCTTTTGCCTTTTGACGTATTTCACCATAGCAGGAATTTAGAAAACCTAAATAAGGGACCAGGAAAAAGACATTATAATAAAGAAAAAAATCAAAATCAATAAGCAACTATAAACCAGAGACAAACTGTGATTCTTTTATGATACTAAACTTTCTAAATTATGAAAGTTACATCTAAATACAAAATATTCATTATCACAGAAAGATATGAAACAAAAATCTTTTTCTTTTCTCTCTTCCTAGTTTAGTCCTACACCCACAGGGGCCAGAGCTTACTACCACTAGAGGATTATCCTGCAGCCTTCCAGAAATGTATGATGTATAATTGTGATGGTGTACAATATATATCTGCTCTTTTGTTCTTTATTTTACACTAATGGAATATGCTTTCTATGTATCTTTTTTTTTTAAACATTTATTTTGCTGTACAAGACTGATTTTTTTTTAAAGATTTATTTTTATTTATACACGCACTGGGTACAGTCAGAAGCGCGCTGGGTACAGTCAGAAGCGCGGGATGGTGAGAGAATTCACCAGAGCCAGAGCGGGGAGCAGAGCAGGCAGAAGGACCGAAGTACACTGCTGAGGGGAGCAGCAGGCGGCAGGAGAGGTCTGCGCGCCATGTGGGACCCTCCTCCGGTGGCCAGGGAGCAGCCGGGGAGCAGCAGGGGATCGAACCGACGCTGCAGAGGCTACGGGCAGCTTCGCAACCCAGCACTCAACCGCTGCGCCACCAGGGAGGCCCTGTATGTATCTTTTTTAATTTACAATATTTTTGATTCATAACTATATAATTAGAGACAAAGATCTCCTTAATTTCTATTAATAGTTCTACTATTATATTATAAACATTGTGTTTATTTTCAGGATTTTGTTATAATGATGCAATGAAATTTTTATATATACCTATGTGTAAATCATTAATTCAACAAATATTTACTGGGTGTTCACTATCTTCTACATACTATTTTAGGTACTAGGAATAGCAGTAAGCAAGATAGACAAGGATCCTGTTTTCATAGAATTTACACTTTAGTTTGGTGAGATGAAAAATAAACAAATGATAAACTTATTTAAGATAATTTGAGGGAGTGAAAAGTATCATGATGACACTCCAGAGAAATTAGTGAAGGTAAAGAGAGGGAACTTAAGGGCTGGGATTTGAAAGATAAGATGCAACCCTGCCATTGGAAGATCTGGGAGTATTCTTAGAACAGCAGTACAAAAACTCTGGGTATGAATGAGCCTGGTAATTTTCACAAATGTAAAGGAACAGAGTAGATAACAGATAGGCAATAATGAGGTAATCTAAGGTTTTAGAAACATAAAAAGATGTACTTAGGTATAAAATTAAGCCATTAAACTAAGGAGTCTAAATAAGTAAGGAGTAAGATTTGATTTTGCTAGATAACTTCCTAGGAAAATTACCAGTCAAAGGGCATGTAGAATTTATTTTTTTAAAGATTTATTTATTTATGCATACAAGAGCTGGGGTGTAGGCTAGAGGTGTGGGGTGGTGGGAGGATTCACCAGAGACAGAGTGGGGAGCAGAACAGGCAGATCGACTGAAATACACTGTTGAGGGGAGCAGTGGGCAAGGCAGGAGAGGTCTGCCTCGCCATGTGGGTCACCTCTCTGGCTGGGGATCAAACTTGTGCTACAGTAGCTGCGGATTGCTTCATAGTGCTGACACTTAGCCCCTTGCACCACCAGGGAGGCCCCACACATACAATTTAAATACAGATAGATATATTGCTAAGTTATACCAATTAAAAAGAAAAGAATATATAGGAAGCCTGTTTCTCCAGTCCTTAGGAATACAGTGTATTGCTTTAAAATCTTCACCAATAGGTGAAATATGATGTAAACTAAAATCTTTACCAGTAGGTGTAAATTATTCAAATCCAGCTCCATTTAAAACTTCCCTACATTGTTTTTCTGTATTACACATTTTAATCTCTCTATATTAAGAATTTTCCATGCTACTGAAGATATAGACAGTAAATAATATAAACAGACAACTTGAAAACATAACTCACCTCTAGGACGGAAAAACTATATTGAAAATTGGTAGTGGTCTAAGATTAATGAAATTCTACTTATTGTTACTCTTATGCAAAACTGACCTACCAACAAAGTTTCAACATCTTTCTCATAATGCAGGCGGATTTAAGGAGAGATGATGAATACACATTTTTGCACACTTGAATGAGTACATTTGTAGGATTCTAAATTCTCAGAGTAGATTTGTCGAATCAAGGATTTTTTGCAGATAAAAATATTGATGGGTAAAAACCACACTGGGGCTTCAAAGGTTTTGCATCCATTTTTGTTCCTACTGAAAATGTGGCAAGAAGATACTATAACCTTTATATTTCCAATTACTTTCCCATTTCCTTACATCCTTAACTAGAAGTCTCAATGCCCACAATCAACACTCCATGGGAAGAAGTTGTAAGATGGATACTTATTTACTAAAACAAGTATAAATTTCTAAACCAAAAGATCTTACAATTAATTTGGTGCTCTCTTATTTAACTAATTATATCTATTCATGTGATACAATGATATGCCGAATATCTGGAAGTAACAGGTACTAACAACCAATTTATAATATTTTCTCGCTTTATTCATCTATAAATCTCATAATAGATGTAGATACAGCTTGAGATAAATAAATGAAAGACAGTATTAAAAATTACTACAACTAAACATAGAAGATAAAGTTTAAATCCCAGTACTTACAATCATCTAGATCTAGAAGTGAGACATTTTTGGTAACAGGATTTCTTTCTTGTAATTTCTTTTCTTTTTCCTATAAAAAAGGAAATATTTCACTTATTATATGTTCTATTTTTTTAAATCTGTGAGTAGTCCTAAATGTTTCAAACATTTTTCCTCTGCTCAGTCTTCTAAGAAAAAAAAAAATCAAATTAACTTTTTGTATGGTTACACAAAGGACTTTTTTGAATCGAAATTTTTATTTCAGAATGCATAAAGCATTTCTTCCCCACCATGCAAAGTGTTAACTGTTTAAAAATACTGTGTGATTAAAGATTATAAAGGATATCTTTAGAAGAAAATTTAAAGTAAGAAAATATTTTACAATCTGCTAACTTTTTGCTAACAAAAATGTAATACGCCTCTTTGGTAGAAAGTGCACAAATAGTCTTGAAAATAACTTAAGACAAGCTTATTTAAGAAAAAGAAATGCTTAAACAATATATGCTTAACTCTGAAGTGGTTGGCAGGGCTGTGATAGATTAGCCTTTACTGAAAAGTGGTGTGTGACAAGCATTAAACCAGGCACTTGATATATCAACACTGCATCACATCAGACTTCTTTTGCCAAAGGTATTTGTTCAAATCTATAAATGATATATTCAGACTCTTGCTCTTTAGGGATTGAAAAGGATTTACTTTCTCTAGTTTTCTTTTAGGAGAAAATAAGTATCACAAATATATTTGCATATAATCAGGGCTTCCTCACCTCAGATTTGTTCATTCAGTCCATCTTATTTTTGAATGAAAATGGACTAAAAATCATGGACTAACAAACAGTGTCCCTAAGCCCAGGTGTTCAGAATTTGGTTAGATATTCAGAAAAGCTATGTAATTTTTTTTTCAAAAAAGGATAAATTATGTACAGTACTGGGTAGCATTATAATCAATTAAAGACTAACAAAGATAGTGTGTTAAATGGATGTATTTGGGTAAGGTCATTTTATCTTTGTAATACATGCTTTTTAACATTAAATCTTCTCAAATTAAAGATCAAAAGTGAACCTTTTGCTCATATGTTTTTGTTTACTTACTCAATGACTTCTTCATTCAATAGATATATGTATAGACTTTTAAGCATGTATCAGATTCTATGCTAAGCAATGGATATAACAGCCAAGACAAACAGTCCCTACCTTCAGACAGTTTATAATCTACTAAAGGAGCTTCTAACTTATTGTTTATGTCAATTATTACAAATATTTTTTAAATATTCCTTCAGCCATGAAATGATATCACAAAAATAAAAGGTATCATTTAAAGTCTACACTATGATAGAACTCTTAGTGTATATGCACACCCATACTATATCAAATTATGTTAGAAAATGTTTTTAAATAATCTTAAGTTCTGCTTATTTTTCTCCTTATGCCAATACTCAGAAAATAATACACATTACAACACTAACTAAAAGCATCACACAGATTTTTTTCCTCAAAATAATTATTTCTGCAACTGAAAGCTCCAAATCATCTACATGGATTTGAATTTTCATTTATTACTTAAAAACAAATAATATTTGTCCCTCTCTCCATGCCTTAAATGAGTTAATGATCTCTAGGACAGGGGCAAAAATAGAAGGTTAGTTTTGAAGCTGAAATTTATAAATTTCAGGTAACAAAAACAGGTATAGAATGAACATGTGATCCCAATTTGAACATCATTCCTATGAAGAAAGAACATATAACAAAAAGAGCTTGTGACCATGTGACTTATCAAATGCTGTGCTGAGCACAATGGGCATAGCTTCCTATAGCTATAATGGTGCATGACAGTTCTATGGAACTGTAACCTCTCACCCTGAAAAATTAGAAACCTGTCAAATCTAGATAAAGTTAAAGCCAGAGGCAAGTCTATACCTTATTTTCTACTTCACAGTTAAGAGTGTGTAACAATATCTATTAAATACACATCTGCTCACATACAAAACAGTACAGAACTACATGTGAAATTGGTATAATCTCTTCTTAGAAGCCCAAAACAGAAAGAAAAACAGCTCTCACAAGGACAGAATTTCACTGACTTTCTGAGAACAGCAAATAACTGGTGACTGAAATACAACATTAGCCATACATAATGGTCATTCCTACTGAACTGAAAAAGCCTTGCATTCTGAATCAAGGATATAAAAGGCTTCATGATGTGTTTGGCATTCCTTTCTTATATTATATTTCATTTTTCATTTTAAAAAATCCATAGTAAGTTCAAAATATTTTCATACTTAAAGGATCTACTATAAAAATAAAAATCTGAATTCTAAACAAAGAAGTTAAGAGCCCTATTCCATCAAACATTTCTCCATTTGCAATTCATCTTGGTAATAGAGACAGAACCTGGGTAAATGCATATAGGACTTGAGGCAGGAGATTTTTCTTGCTCAATGCATAATTCATGTGCTCCGCCTGCAAAGTGTGTAAAATGAGAATTTCACACCGCAGCATGAGCCATGGAGCTGCAGAGAAAAGGCAGATGAAATCATATTTTACTGTGTGAATTTTATTTCTTACCCTCCCAATATTTATACAAAACCATCATTGACAAACCAAACACACTGACAGATCACCCACTGTTTCCATTGTGTTAGCACTTGAGAAGAGATCAGGCAGAAAGATAGACAATTTGTTTTTGTATATTTTTTTAAATAGAGGATTAGGTTTTTAACAGCTGAGTGACTATATTAGACTTTTATAAGGACAACAGTAACTGATCTTAAAAAATCTCACTACAAAAAACCCCAGTTATCAATTCATCCTTCTCAAATCTCCACTTTGTTTCTATGGTATTCTATTATACACCCCAACACGTCAACATTATCAAAATGAAATACAAAGTCACTGGGTTAAGAAACTGATTTCTATTTAATATATTTCATTTCAAACAATAAATAAAAGAACCTGGAAATAACACATTAAGCCCTAAATAATACAAACAAAATTGTAATATATATCTGTAAAGATTTTTTATGTATTATGCATGTTCATTTTTATGGTGATTAAAATAAAAAGCAAGTAGAAAAGAAGATCTGACATGACAAGCATCAAACATGCTTCCTAAGAGGAAACCGTTATACAGAGGTTTAAAATTTTAAATCGTAAAACAGGATAAGTGGAATGTAAAGTTTGTCAAACCCAAACCGTGCATTGAAATTAATATAAAATTCAAGGCTAATTTCTAGCCTCACAGGGCAACACATTTGCATGAAATATTTTCAATTAGAATTATCAACCAAGGACAATTTAATGACTTTTTTGCCTTCAAGTCATCTCACAAATTTGATTTAAAAAATCTAAGGCTCACACTTACCCTGTGCTTTAAAATGAAAGCATGCTACAATAAATTGAGACTTCTTTATATGTTAAAAAAAGTTTAAACTGTTAAACAAATCTTCCCTATTAGATAGTATATCAACCTCAGTAAGAAAGCTTACTTACTGGCATTCACCTTGATTTAAGGAGCTCAACTGAAGTGAAATGATATTTCTGTTCTGGAGAACTTAAAATATGAACTAAATTGGGGAAGACATAAATTGAAAGAGGCAAGGCTTTGAATTGTCATAGTAAAAGCCAGTATTCTATAATACACAGAAGTTATGTAATTGTAACATAATGCTTATAAAAACACAAGTAAAACTTCTTTCTTAAACATATTTCTTAAATATGTCAGAAAAACAATGAGAAAATAGTTCCTTTCACTTTTCTCTAAGATCTATTTCATTACACATGCCACATTTACTTTATACTCCAGAATCTTTAATATGGTTAATCTTTTAATAGTTGGTGCACAGGCCCTGAATGCATTACCAGGTAAAGTATTCCAGTTAAGATGTGAACAGTGGACTAATAAAGTGATAGGGAAAAAATTCAGTATGTAAAGCACTCTAACATTCTGGCTAGTTATATAAAAACATTATCGCTTAGGTTCAACAAAGAAAAATACGATCTCCTGGAAACTTAAAAAAATATTTTAATAAAAATTGTTGCCATCTGTTCAACATGATTTTAACTACAATCAGAACATAACAATTATAGCTGTAAAAAATGGATAAAGTGATATAAATGTGAATCTTTTTCTGATATAGTGTGGTCGACATTACTGATTTCTCTACACTTCCATATTAAAAAAGTTTCTCTTTATACTGTGCAAAGTATGTGAAGGGGCTTAAAAATGTGAAACTATTATAAGTAAAAGTAATTTTGTCATAGGTATTATTTAGAGCAAAATAATTATTTCATAAAGAGGATTACACTCAATTAAATATTTCTCTATGAAATATATTTTGGAAAAGAACACCTACAAATAAAAATATGCCTATCAAAACTAATTATACCTGAAGAACAAGATCATTTCCTTTGGTCATTATGGACCTGTCCCCAGAATGTATGACTATGGTTTTGTGGCTTTATGATATATTGGGGACTGGTGCTGAATGATAAACCCTCGAGGAGCATAAACAGTGGTTCTCATCCTTTTGAATGTTCCTATACCGTTCCCATGAGTGATATCCTCTCATCAGTAACATCTTTCATTCCATGTAGTCATTCTCAACTAGGAGAACTGGAGGGACCACACTCTGATATAAAGCCACTTTCTCCTCAGCATTTATTTTCTGTAATAAGAAAAATGATGCTAAAGAAAGACCAAAGGCATAGAAATAGGAAGGCATACAGCATGTTCAGAGAACTACAAGTAGTCCACTGGGATAGAACACAAGGAATATAAAGAGATTAAGACTAGAAAGGTAGTTTTGGGCATGCTATCATGAGGAGTTTACTGAACTCAAATGACAATGGGGTGTCATTATAGCTAGCTTTAACATTAATCTGACAGTGGTACAGAAGGAATATGTCAGAGAAGCATCTGCCATCACAGACCAATGGCAATGGTCTATTGGTGAGGTAATAAAAAGCTGATCAAGAATAGTGGTGGTAGGAAAAGAAGAGATGAGAAATAACACACCGAATCTCCAAGACAACTGTGTAAATATACACAGGAGTCAAAGATAACTCTGGAGCTACAATCTAGGAAAATCAAAAGAATGCTAGTACCAAAGAGCAGAGCATGCCTTCTGACTATATTGGGAAACCAGTAGCTGCTGAGAGTTACAAGAATTTGCTCTAAATCTGTTAAGAAATGTTAGAGCTTTTGGTGGGATTTAAAGATGCTATTAAGGAAGTAATTCACATAAATGTATTAACCAAAGTGATAGGATTGAATGAGTCTCATGTGGGGGTGGAAGGGTGGGACAGAGAAAAAAGGAGGATTAAAGAGAGTTAATGTGTATCAATTAGTATTTTTTAAATTTATTTATTTATACAAGAACTGGGGTACAGGCCAGGTGCGTGGGAGGGTGAGAGGATTCACCAGAGACAGGAGCGGGGAACAGAACAAGCAGACTGATGGAATACACTGCTGAGGGGAGCAGCGGGCCAGACAGGAGAGGTATGCTGTGCCATGTGGGATTCGCGCCAGCCGGCCCAGGATCAAACCTGTGCTGCAAAGGCTGCAAACAGCTTCACAGTGCGGTGCTCAACCACCTGCGCCACCAGGGAGGTCCCCAATTAGTATTTTTTGAAAAATAATGTGCACCAAGCACTAACCTGGGGGACATGGTCACAGCTGGGTGTCAGAAGGTGGTAAAAAGTGAAGCAAGCAGGGGCCTTCTTGGTGGAGCAAGGGGTTAAGATGTAACCTATGAAGCTATCCACAGCCACAGCAGCACGAGTTTGATCCCGAATCAGGGAGCTACCCACATGGTGCATCAGACCTCTCCTGATTCGCCTGCTGCTTCCCTCAGCAGTATATTTCAGTCAATGTGCCTGTTCTGTTCCCCACTCTGTCTCTGGTGAATCCTCTCATCCCCCGCACCTGTGGCCTGTACTCCAGCTCTTGTATGCATAAATAAATAAATCTTTAAAAAAAAAGTGAAGCAAGCAAAAGAATGAAGTCAAAGGGGTCAGAAGAAAAGGAAAGCAGAGAGTTTCACATAGTAGGAGAACAGTGATATAAAAAGGTGGAAAATTATAAAAACTAGGTTTAAGGGAAAGAACAAGGTTGACTTTTCAGAGCAGTGTTTGTAGAAAGTGATAGGAGTGGAAACTAGGTTCTAAGGGACTCAGAAATAACTGGGTTAAGAAGCTGACAGAGAAGATCTAGAATATTTTTCTAAACTTTCACTCTTCCTCACTTATACTCTCTGTCTCTGTGTCTCTTCTATCCCCTCCTTCCTCTCTTTAAATGCTGGGCAAGACTTGAGTGTTCTGTTTGGCAGGGAAGGAATAAGTGGAGGAGAGATCGAAGGTGTGAAGGAGTATAATACTATCAACAAAACAAGGCCAGTGCATAGGGGGCACTTATTCAGAGCTATATCTAAAGAATATGGAGGGTACAGAGAAATGGTGTTTTAGGGAGCTGAGAGAGATATAAGGTGTTTACAGGGGGTGGCAGCTCAGTTTTCTGAAAAAAATGAATAAGGCCACAAGTTGCACAAAGGGTAAGAGGTCATAACTGAATGCTAACTTATAACATGAGTAGTATAAGAAGAGTTGAGAAGATACAGGAAACATCAGAGTTACCCAAAAATTCGAGTTGCTTTTAGCAGCCATGTTCTATGATTCTAATACTGTTGGTATCTCCAGCGACTAATGCTCAAATTTCAAAATGTTAACACCACTATTTTATATTTATATAATGCTTTACAATGATCATTCACATTTCAGTTTTTATAGTAGCAGTTGAAGGAGATAGAGTAGATATCATTTTTACTTTATAGATGAGGAAACAGAAGAATAAAGATATTATCTCCCAACAAGCAGAAAACTATACCTTTCTAATGGGACCATCCTAAAATGAACTGTTTTGAAAGTCATATAATCAAGGTACTGCCAAGGTTTCATTTTCATGTTCAGTATCCCCAAAAGACATTGTCCAGACGAAAGCAAAGAAAAAGAGCAAAAGTATAGATTCCACTGGGCTGCAAATTTAAGGCATATGAATTTTCAGCACTAACATACTGTCATGCTAAATTAAGGTAAAGCACCCACCATCTGCCTTCATTACTCATAATTTAGAGCAGAAGCCACAACACTTGGTGGAAAGAGTACTTTTCCACAATTAGAGAGTTACCCGTTTTTAGGAAATTGGTACCCTTGTAATTGCACATTATACTTCAGATCACTCAGAAAGAAATAGAAACAAACAAAAAAATAGTTATAGTGATTTTAAGGTGGAGAATATTCCAGCTGATAAAACAATCCTATGCCAATTATATGTCAATTATAGATAAGACATTCTAATATACAGAAAATGTATAAACAAACACACAGACATAAAAATAGCAACAATGTGTATAAAACCCAAATTTCTCAAGTGTCTTGGCTCACTGTAATACTTTGAAATTATGCACTAATGTTCAATAGTGAAATTTTCAAATATTAAGAGGTTTAATTTGATCAGTGAAAGTCTCTGACAAAGAAGAAACATGGAATCGCTGATACAAAGTACTTTTGTGACTTTTTTTGGACCTCTAAAGTTCTGTTTCTAATACTATAGTTACTAAAGTCTCTAATTTTTCAGCTTTTACAAAACTTGGTATAAAACAACTAGCCTTAATTTTGCCCACTTAACGTTTGTTGATTTCTTGTTTGGTCGTTAAAAAAAAACCACAGATTTCTTATTCTGGGTAGTACTTACATTTTTTTCTAAAACTCCTTAATTTCAAATAACATCTTAAATTGTTTTGGATTTTGATATAAGTAGGAAATGAGAGATCTTAAACTCACTACGTGATGAGATTTTACGCAAGGTCAGATAAATATGCCTATAAATCTCTAAGAGATAAAGCAATTCCATTACTAGGCAACTTCCTGAAGAATGCCAAAACACTAATCATGGGATGTGTGCACTTCTATGTTCATTGCAGTACTATTTACAATAGTTATAGAAACACTAAGTAAACAACAAAGACAGATGAGTGTATGAGGAAGAGGTAGTGTATATACATATATATATACACAATGGTATACTACTCAGCTATAAAACAAATAAATTCTTACATGTATGGAACTGGAGGGGATTATGCTAAGTGAAATAAGTCAGAAGGAGAAAGACGAATACTGGATGATTTCACTTATATTGGGGAATATAGAGAAACAAAACATAAGGTCAAATAAAACCAAACCAATGACAAACCCTAGAAATCTAACTGTAGAATTGAGGGTGTAACTGGGGTTGGGGAAGGAGGGAGAGCTGAATGGGAAGTAGGCACAGTGGGTTATGGTGGAGGATTATAGGTGCCTTGGTCGTGGGTGTGGGGAAGTAATAAACACCGGAACGACATGATCCTATACTTCTAAATCATATATATATAGTGTTGTGTTGTAAACTAATGTTGTCTCAATTAAAAAAAAAATAAAATATGCTTTTCCAAAAAAATATGCTATTTATTTAATAGTAAACCTCTGGTTGGGCAAGGACAATTATCTACTTCAATAAATTTATTTTCATCCTTGGCTACTCGTATGACTTATTAGAGAAATTTAAGTTATAAAACAAATATGTGAAAAAAAGGTTAGGTTAAAAGGAAATCAATTTCAAAGGAAAGGTTTGACCATATTTCCAACACATGGAATAATTCAGCTTATATATACACTACTGCATTTGAAGTCTAGCATTAATAAGATCCATTTATAGGAAACAATAATTCCAGATCAGGAAGATAAGCATTAGGCCTGAATTTTGTAATAATAAAAGTTTTTGCAACTTATACTTTTAATTTTTGCTATTTAGCAAACAAAGTGCAGTGTTTAAAGTATCATATCAAAAACATCATTCTATTACATAAGTGGCTGTTGCATTTGTTTCTAAGTACAGGGTTACTGCAGCTTTATTAACTAGTTTAAAGAATGTATACCCTCTAATTAAGCCTTAAAAATATTCTATTATCCAAAATATCTGATTTTAAATAAGCAATCCTCCTCAATTTTTTGATTCATTTCTTTGCTCAGTACTATTTTTATGATTTCCTTTTATGCACCCCTAAGCAAAAAACCTCCCTTGTCACATCCTAGTCTAGAACAAAAAAGTCATACTCACAACATTCAGATCTCTAATTTCAGTGACAAAGAATGAGGTTTGGAAAAAAGTTTCTAACTTCTCTGTGGGGCTGAGTTACAAGGTAAGTGAGTATCCAGAAAAAAATCATAAATGTGGATAAAAGAAGATGGTGTTTATTTTAGTTGTGAGCAACAATGTTAAACTGTTTAGTTTTAGGTGTTAATCTAATGAAAAGAATTTACTAATAACTAACTTTTTTTTTATTTTTTTTTTAATAGAGGCATGTTTTATTTATTTGTTTGTTTGTTTGTTTGTTTTGTTTATACATGCACTGGGTACAGTCAGAAGTGCGGGAGTGTGAGAGAATTCACCAGAGCCAGAGCGGGGAGCAGAGCAGCAGAAGGACCGAAGTACACTGCTGAGGGGAGCGGCAGGCGGCAGGAGAGGTCTGAGCGCCATGTGGGACCCTCCTCCGGTGGCCAGGGAGCAGCCGGTGATCGAACCGGCACTGCAAAGGCTGCAGACAGCTTAGCAACCCAGCGCTCAACCTCTGCGCCACCGCCCACTAATAACTAACTTTTAAACTTTGCAATGATTAGATCTCATTTGTTCTGAACAGGAAAACTTTTAGCAAAGCATTGATTTTCAGAAATATTTACTATTAATTAGGTAAAGGCTATAAGAATACTTAATTTTGGTAGTAAACATGTTATCTCTTACCTTAGTGACTTTTCTGGATTCAGATTCACTTTCAGATTCAGATTCTGATTCAGAATCTGAAGAACTTTCTTCTATTGAACTAGATTCCGCATTGGAAGAATCTGAAGTTTTAGATTTTTCATTTTTTTCCTCCCCATCTTCAGAATCACTGCATAATAATAAATTTTGATCTATCAACTTTAAATCATTTGTATAAACAGGCTTAGTAATTTAAAAAATCTAATGACAAATGCTGCTATTTGTCCATTTTGTCTCTAAGTCAAGATTCTTATTAGAGAAGTATATTTTCACTGAGAACCATTTCTCTTTAGTATATAAAAACAATAATAATGATTTAAGAACTCCAGACCATATTAATGAAATAAAAGTTAAGTTTTTAACCAAATAAATTAAAACTATTCATATTTAATTATACCAGCTAGCTCACAAACCCTTTAAATACAAAAAGTCCTAACACTAAATGATGCCATAAGCAGAAAATAATTACTAGCTAAACATCTGATTTACCAGGAATATACATTATGTGTAAATAGTAACAATTTCAAAGATATTTAGACTGATTTTTAAAATGTTATCATAAAATACTGTTTGAATTAATAAAGTTAAATTTCCATACATCTACTTTTGCAAAAGTAGACTTGCATTTTATATTTCTCTGTCCAAGAAAATTACTTACATATGTTCCCAAATGTGACTTTTAAACATGAGTAAATGTTAACCAGTTCAAAAGAAAATTCTTATAATAAACTAAGTCTCACTAAAAATGTAAGACAATCAAAGATTAACTTTAAAAATATAGAATGGTCAAAAATAAGTGCTGATGTTATTGATTTATTTGTTCACTCACTCATTTAACAAATTTATTGATTGCCTACCATATGCTAACACTATGTTAGATGCTATGGATATCAATGGTTGGTAAGAGAAATGATCTGTGTGTCTCTCTTTTGAGTCTGCAATCCACTGGAAGATATAGAATAGCAAGATGACAATAACAATAAAAAGTACGGTAAGTAATAAATACTTAAGTACAGTGTATCATGAGAACATTTGGAGAGGTGTCTAAACAAACTTAACCAAGACTGGGAATGCTTCCCAGAGTAAGAGATACTTAAATGGAGATACAGGAATAAGTCAGGCAGCAGGGTAGGGAAGCATGTCTCCAAGGAGATGGAATAACATGTGAGACAACAAAAGGTCTTTTATTAGGAGAGATGCCTGTGGTCTTTCATATTTTCTCAAAACTGAAGGTCTAGTTCTATGTGCATTTGTGTGGGTGTATGCATGGCATGACTTTGTGTGCGTTCCAAGTATATATTTTGTGCCAGGTAGACTCAGTCATTTTATACCAATTATCAATTTAAATGTTTCAATATTTTCTTAACAGGTTTATAACAGTGTAATAGTCAGGAAAATTAAGTAACTTGCTCAAGGATGCATAGCCAGGAGGGAGAGAATAAGAATTTGTATTCAAGTCTGTCTTACTCCAACGACCATATTTTTGCCATTATTCTATACCATCTCTCTTCAAATGAAAATACTTTAGAGCATAAAACTGAAATTTAGTTATCAATTACTAAATGAAAGTTTTGAGTTTTCACTTTAAGCTCCTTAAACTTAAAAAAAAATTATCATACGGCTGTACTGACAAAGTTTTGAAAACATTATAAGAAACAGGCAGAAAAACATGGATGGTGAAGCAAGGGAAGAATCAATATTTCCTAGAATTGATTTTTGTGGAGGAAAAATGATTGTTGTTTATTAAAAATGGAGTCATGGTAACATCTCAAAGGACATATAATTATATTTGAAGACTAAAAAATATGTTGTTGTTATTTTTTCCTAGCAAAGAAAGGCAATTTATTATGCCCAATTCACTGGTTAAAAACACGTATTTAAAAATATAAGGAAGAGAACGTAACTCATATATCTTTTGTGTGTAATAAACAATTCTCACAAATTCAAACATGGGTAAAAAGAAAAGCCCATTTTGGAAGAAAAAAATAATGAAGCTAATACAATACATGATTACAAATTTCTAGGATATTGACTTTTGTTATCTGAAAAGATATTTAGTGTACTGAACAAAACTCTCCCTTGCTAGAAACAAGGTACTTTTTATAAAGTATAATATTATAGATATCTGATATTCTGCACTTGATCTTAGCCAAAGGTCGAGAAGCAATGATATCTGACATTCTGATAATGAACCAGGAATACAGACTTTCAAAGAAAAGGTTATTGCAATCCAAGTTAACAGCTTTGTTGCAACAAGTGACTGATTTTGAATATATTTAACTTCTCACTTTTTAAGATAAGATTTTAAAGGTAAAAGTGTTATTTTGTTATGCATCACTCAATTTTGATGGGTAATTATTGTTTACCTTACTGCTTAGAGTTTCAGATGTTAATCTAATGAAAAGAATTTACTGGTAACTAGCTTTTTAACTTTGCAATGATGAAAAGCCTGTATTAATTTAACCTACAGATTTCATTTGTTCTGAACAGGAAAAACAATATAAATCACTTTTAAAATCATTAAATCCTGACTTAAATTAATAAAGTCATAATTAGGGCATTATGCTGTGTTTGTTATGGAAGTGGCAGGGCGAGCTGCTTTAATTACTGTCTGTAATAAAAGGAGCAGAGAGCGTACTGCGCCCCAATCAGTGCTGTCAGCCACGACTGAGCTGGGCTGCAAGCTCATCAAGTGAGTGGGCAGCAGGCTTCCAGGGAAAGGGCCATCATGTCTGCAGAGGCCACTCGCTGACAGCAGCGGGGAAAACAGACTCATGCAATCCAAGGTATTAGCCCCAATTACTCAAAATTTTAATGACACTTTAATACATGATAATGTTGTTGATAATGGAAGATCTTAAAAAGCGCTAACGTTAAATATCTTATGACCGTCTTCCTTCACAGCCCTTGACTCTAATATTTGGATCATAATCTTTTTAATATAACATTATTTAGAAAAATCAATTGTCTTCGTTACATAATGGCAAAGTGTTAAAGGATTTAATTTTAGCTCTCAGCAAAATTGCTACAAAAGGTAATTAAGTGTTTCATACCTACTGCTTGATCACTTAACTCGGCCTTCCAAGGTTACACCAATTTTCAAAGGGTAACCCCAAGATTTCTTCAAGTTCAAAATGAAAATGAACCAGACTAAGTATCGGAATAATGTGAACTAGCATTTTAAATTAATTTTATAAGACTCATTATTTGTTTGGGAAAAAATACACACACTTATTTTCCCATTCACTCTGTGAATTAAAGGGACATAATGGCCTGGGGGAAAATAACACACAATATTTTTTGAAGGAAATTTTGACAAAATAATTTACCTTTTCCCTTTGGTTTTAGAATTCTTCTTGGCTGTTCTCTTGTTTTCCACATCTGACTCGCCTGAGGTCTCACTCTCAGACTCACTGGAAGAGTCCTCACTGCTGTCACTACTGTTTCCTTCCTCGTCTTGTTCTCCACTTTCACTTCCAGAGTCACTCTCTGAAAAAAATAAAACCAGATGCTCTTTGATTTATAGCCATTTAATAATACATAAGGACACAGAAATGTCAATATTCATGACAAGTGAAACCAGATGCTGAATTTTAGTTTCCTTTGGTTCAACATTTTCTAGCCACACTCCATCATTCAGACCTCTAGTATCCTAAAGCCAGGCAAGCATAGAAGGACTCTACAAGACAGAGAAGATGCTCTGAGAATGAGCAAAAATCAATCAATCAAAAAAATAAAGAGAGAAAAGATGAACCACGTAAAAGAAATTTGAGAATCTTACTTTTCAGTTCCATAAGTAGTTATGGCAAAAAGTTATATTTTGTTTTTCATTTTTAAGAATGATACAAGGGTGAGGAATAATCTGAATTCTACTGACAGTAGGAAATTTTATTTAGAAAAGATGACAACGGTTAAAATTTCTTAGGAACAAATTTTGAGAGGGAAAAGAATCATTCTAATGATCTCCAAAATTTCTAAATTCAAAGGCAATAAGCAAAATTACTAACTAAAAAACCTTTACTTATTTTAGCTAGTAGGAGTTTTCCATAGATGAAGGAGATGATAAAGTTACACTTAAGAGCAACACATTTTAATATTTTAGGTATGAATTAATGGTACACCAAAACTCTTAGCAGAAGTGATGCATATAGTATTTTCATGTGTATTTTAAACAAGAATAAGTTTTTACTAGCTGAAATGATTATAGGTGTGTCCTAGATAAGAGGACAAACTGTTGCTCCTGCCTATGATCTGATGAAGTGCTTCAGCAGGAACACAGCCTATAGATAAAATATTATTCTAATGGGTAAATAATATCTTCTCTGTGAGGACTGATTTATGTACCACAGGGAAAAGCTAGAAGTGTATATATTCTTTTTGGAATATCTTTTTTGTTTTTTTTTAAACATTTTTTTTTTAGAGGCATGTTTTATTTATTTGTTTGTTTTTTTGTTTGTTTTTGTTTATACATGCACTGGGTACAGTCAAAAGCGCAGGAGGGTGAGAGAATTCACCAGAGCCAGAGCGGGGAGCAGAGCAGGCAGACCGACCAAAGACACTGCTGAGGGGAGCAGCGGGCGGCAGGAGAGGTCTGCGCGCCATGTGGGACCCTCCTCCAGTGGCCGGGGAGCAGCCGGGGATAGAACCGGTGCTGCAGAGACTGCGGGCAGCTTCGCAACCCAGCGCTCAACCGCTGCGCCACCGGGGAGGCCCTGATTTTTTTTTTTTTTTTTTTTAAAGATTTATTTATTTATTTATACAAGCACTGGGTACAGTCAGAAGTATGGGAGGGTGAGGGAATTCACCAGAGCCAGAGCGGGGAGCAGAACAGGCAGACCGACAAAGTACACTGCTGAGGGGAGCAGTGGACGGCAGGAGAGGTCTGCGCACCATGTGGGACCATCACCCGGTGGCCAGGGATTGAACCGGCACTGAAGAGGCTGCGGGCAGACTCGCAACCCAGCGCTCAACCGCTGCACCACCAGGGAGGCCCATTTTTGGAATATCTTGAAGTGCATATATGCATGTGTTCTCAAGTTAAAATGTCTAGGTTTAAATTCTACCTCTGCCACTATTACACATATGATTAAACAAGCTATTCTACCTCTCCAGGTCTCAGTTTCCTTTTCAGCAAATGAAAATAATGATGTTAGCCTCTTTAGAGAGTTACAAAGATTAAATTACTTGAAACATATAAAGGTTATTAGGAATTAAGAGTGCTTTCCATATAGTAAGGCACTCATTACCATCAACTTTTACAAAGATCAGTATTTATTTTACCCATATTTTAGAAAGACAAAACATAACTGCTGAATAAGGATATTCTGAAATTGTATCCAAGTTGCATACAAGTATACATTAATTCAGAAAGCTGGCCCATAAACAATGAAATGATAACATCTAACTTATTATCTCACATTAATAACACTGAATTCAACATGAATCAGGAACCAATATTTAATTTTTCAAGTTAGTAAATCCTTGAGGAAATCTGTTTTTTATGAAAAAGACTTACTGGGAAAACACTCTCAAAACTTCTAAGATTAAGTTACTTTTTCCTCCGGTAGCCAAAGGAAAACTCAAACCACATGATTCACTACTATATGTATTCATATAAATCCATGAAAAATCTTAAGTAAATATAATATTTCAAATACATATTGAAAAGGTTAGCCTATGACCAGGCATGAGCTTGTGAATAAATGGGATGAAGACAAGTACCTATATGATACAACTCTGCAAAAAAGATCTTTTTCAATGGACTAAATTATTCCTGAAAATTACATATTTTTTTTAAAGATTTTATTTATTTATACAAGAACTGGGGTACAGGTCAGAGGCATGGTAGGGTGAGAGAATTCACCAGAGACAGAGCAGAGAGCAGAACAGGCAGACCGACCAAAGACACTGCTGAAGGGAGCAGCGGGCGAGGCAGGAGAGGTCTGCCTTACCATGTGGGTTTCTCCCTGGCCGGCCAGGAATCAAACCCACGCTGCAGAGGCTGCAGACAGCTTCACAGCGCAGTGCTCAACCCGAGGCGCCACCGGGGAGGCCCGAAAATTACCTATTTTTTAGCATTAACACTCTAGTTTGAGGTATTTTCTCCATTTTTCAGCTTGTTACCTGAGAAGGTAATGCATCACAGATTAACTTATCAGATATTGGAAACAAAGATTTTAAATGGGAGGTAGAGGTGAAAAAAGAATGAATTACCTCAGAGTAAGGTAATAGCCATGGGCCCTGGTTTTCCGAGGAATAAAGATTTTAGAAAACAAAGGGTGTCATTTGCTCTTGTGTCAGATACATCTATTAGGTTAATAGTTAATAAGAGTGTTAGAAAGTAACGCCAATATTTCATTATGCAAATCACTCACAGAATTTTAGTACTGAAAAGACTTAAGAAGCATCTAACTCTACCTCTTCATTTGTCAAATGCAAAGGCGAGAGCCTTATTCAGTTTGCATAGTTAAAACCCAGGACTTATAAATCCTCCTTAGTTAGTATTCTTTTCATTACATATGGTTGCCCTCCATCTTTTTAGCTCTCTGTTTCTATAAAACACACACGACATTTAATAATTTTACTTTTATATTTATACAGGTTCACTTAGAAATATAGTATAGGGCCTCCCTGGTGGCGCAAGGTGTTAAACACCACACTATGAAGCAATCCGCAGCCTCTGTAGCATGAGTTCGATCCCCAGCTGGTCAGGGAGCAACCCACATGGCACAGCAGAACTCTCTTACCTCACCTGCTGCTCCCCTCAGCAGTGTATTTCAGTCAGCCAGCCTGTTCTGTTCCCCACTCTGTCTCTGGTGAATCCTCTCACTCCCTGCCTCTCTGGCCTATACCCCAGTTCTTGTATGCATAAATAAATAAATCTTTAAAAAAAATAAAAATAGAAGAATATAAAAAATGGATGACAAACAGATTCTCCAAGGTTTTGGGATAAACAACATTTTTACCAAAAAATGTTACTTTACAAATCCCACTAAAGTCTTATCAAATGTAATATAATTTTCAATTCTAATAAATATAATAGGAGTGCAGGTAAGAATTCAGAAAAGCATGAGTTTCTGTTTCAACTTGATCATTTATTAGCTATGTCAGTTGAGATTACTTTGAAAACTAAACAGTGATATGTAAATGAAAGGAACCATTATAATAACATAAACTTCATTTAAACCCACTTGTTAAATATTATGTTCTATGCCTACTGCTTTGTTGGAGACATAGCACATATGCTAAAATCAGCAGTGTTTTTCAATTATAAAACTCACCATTGTCACTGCTGCTATCAGAAGAGTCCTCTTCCTCCTCAGATTCAGAATAAAATTTCTTAGCAGGACTCTCTTTCTTTGCTTTTCCTGTTGGAGACCATTCTTTTGCCTGTTTTTTTTTTTTTTTAAATATAAAAACATAACTATCAATGAAGTCTCACTAATGGATTTAGTCTTCCAGCAAACTTACTCAGAACACACCATTAACCCAGAATTTTAAGGCATAATACAGAAGGCAACTATTAAAAGTTTTGGCATTAATGCTTATTCCCTTCTCTTATTCAGAGTTCATTGTGTTAAATCAAAAATCTTACTTTAATTACAACGTTAAGCACTTTTGGATATGTTGGTCTACAGAAGCTCTAAAGTCTGAAAGAGTGAAGGCAATTAGAGGTAGAAGCAATAACAGCAGTAAGAAATAACAAGTCTACAGCATAATACTGGGGTAAAGGAAAAAAAAATTAATGTGTGCAATAAACAACCATTACCATCTTAGCCTAAGTCTGAAATAACCTTTGACTTTTCTTTTTCTCTCAGAGTCTAAAACCTAATCCATCAAGAAAGCTGTCAGTCCTTTTAACACATTGGTCAGAGTCATCTCTTTCTCATATATTACTGAAACAGTTTCCTAATTATCTTCTTTCCATTCCCACTCCCAATCCACCTACTCCATGTTTTCTCAATATAAGTAGTTAGGATGATTCTGTTAAACCTAAGTCCAAACCCTTCTTTGGGTATAACTCAGAGAAAAAGCTTGAGTTCTTACAACAGCCTGCTTAGCTCTACATGACTGGCCCTACATGACCATGCCTACCCCTGGGTCTTTCAGAACTCCTGTTGCTACTCTTCATCCTGTGTACTCTGCTCCAGCTACTCCTTACTATTACTTCAAACACCCCAGGCATGCACGCCACCTTTTGCCCAGTTGTTGCCACTTCCAGATGACTGTATGGTTCATTCCTTCACTCACTTCAAGTCTGCACAAATATCATCTCAGGGAGAACCATTCTATGTAAAATACCAAGCTTTCATGCCTGGCATTCCTGATCTTACTTTTCTGACATACTATATAATTTATATATTTATTGTTATTGTCAGTTTATTGCTACTAGAATGTCACTTTCTAGAAAGCAGAGATTTTGAAATATTTTGTACATTATATCTCAACTGTGTATGGCACGGTAATAATTAGTTGTGTGAACACCCCCTTAAAGACTTTAATATAGTATGTTAAAGTAAAATAAATTATTTTCATAATTATGATTCATCAAGAAATACTAAATCATGTCCTATATAATTTTCTTCAAAGGGCAGGGAGATGTATTTTTTTAAAAGTTCAAAAATGTTTAAGATTCATTTGCTTATTGTACTTTTAAATGAGTAACTACTATGTGTCAAGCTGTTAGAGCACAAATATAAAGGAATTTGCAGCATAATATAGGCTCTTATTCAAGAATGGTTTTCAAGACAGGATGCACATTAGAATCACCTGGGAAGATTTTTAAAGCTATTATACAAATAATAAAAATACTAACAAAACTAATAATGCCTGGGCACTTCTTATCTTATTCTCTCTCCCTCTGTGTGGGTGTGTGTGTGTATATAGTTATATGTATATATAAAATGCTCTGTTCGCCAAATAAAAGTATCAGTAATTTTCTATAAGGAAAGCTCTTCTATATTTGATAATTACTAAAGTTTATATATTTTCCAAATTAAAAAAAAAAAAGGTACTTTTCTGAAGTCAGGTGGAAAGTATATCTGATCAATTTGTGGGGAAATACTCACCTATTATGGATTTCATTTCGAATAAAGACAATTGGGCTTTTATGCTCAAAGGGGCATATTATCTTGACAAGAATATGAACTTTATATTCATGGAATTTTAGGTTTTTAAAGGCCAAATACAGTAAAAGTATTTTAATTCTTGTTATGATCTTTTATGACTATGATAATTGTATCACTCTAAGTAAAAGGAATAAAAGCGTAAAGAAAAGAGAAAAAGAATTATGAGCACTGATTTGAAAGTTTCTCTAAGGGATAAATATTGGTAGATGTGTTTATAAAGCAAAAAGAAAAAATACCTTAATATGCAAAGCACAGACTTTCAGTAACTAAGAGGAAAAGATTTTCCAGAACTAAGCAAACAAGTTTGAAAGATCATCAAAACTCACTGGTATCATAAATATACAATATATTTGATCTCCTGGAAATGGTAGTGGGTAATACAAAGTAACTTCTAGTCTCAATCTTAATTTTCCTGGTGTTTGATTAAAATATTTGATTTTCTAGCCCTAGACCACTTTTCTTACTAAGTTATGTTTCATAATAATAAGATGTGACCCATAAGATCACTTCATACCAACCTAGGACACCTCAGTGCACTATGTGTATGAAATACATTGATGTGGCTTTGGACAGTGAAAAGGAAGCAAACTACATGAAAACTACCAGCTGCATTTGATAGTAAAACACTATATACCTTATTTTTATATTTAATTGTATCATAATTTTAAGCCAGGATATTGAGAGATCAATAAATTAAAAGTTGTTTTCTACATGGTATCAATGGATAATGACAGTTTTTCTTCAATCAGGTTCCATCAGTTGTAATTATTCTGCCTATACTACCAATCATTAATTTCCAGAATGTAGTCAGCAAAATAAAAAAGAAATCAATTTGTCTCTGTTGAACTTGATATGTAAAATGAACATAGAAAAAATAGGTTATTTAATACTATCCCTATAAGGTATTTAATGCTTAGAAGAGTATGTAAAAATGAAAGCAACCAGCCAACTAACTTAATCTATTAGCTGAGTATACTGCTGAGACTAAATTAAATTGCGTAACTTTGCTATTAAACTTTTTATATTTTATTTTCTTGGTGGAGAGGGGTGGCAAGGGGGAGGAAAAGGGCTATAGTAGGGGGGAGGATAAAAGCATAGCTGTGTTTAGGCCAAAACATTCTGTACCAATAACGAAGAAGAAAAGAACCATAAAAACAACAATCAGGCATAATAAGAAATTAGGAAAGAGAGTATATCTGTGGACAGAACCATAACAAAGAACATTCTCTTCATGGTCTAGCATTCAACCAAAAGTTGCACAAATAAGTCAATCTTTTTGTAGAGTACTTAAGGGTAATGAAAATCATTTGAAAAGAAAATCAAACTTAGTTGCAAAGAGGAATAGACATATAATTAGTTCTAATAACTTTTACATTAAAAAAATCTCTAGAGATAATTTGTCACAACATGAAAATGATGGTGCTAAGTACTAACGATAGCACAGATCAGCAAATAAGCATAAGCTTTCTTTTCTCATGTTACATAATAAAATGCACTTGAGAGTACAACTGTCTCTCCAGCTATCCAAAAGTAGAAAGTTACTAATTGGTATAATTTCACTGATTTTGGGGGTCTGGGAATGAGCTCACATTAATTTATATGGAAAAATTTTTGAGTGTTTACAAATCCAAAAAATAACCTACCAAATCACTTTTGGTAGTGGGGGAAACCTGTATAAACAATGGACTCAGATAGATTTGAAATTTAGCTTGAATTCCAGTCCCATCACTTACTAGCTATGTGACCTTGGGCAACTGACTTAGATTCTCTAAATCTCGTTTTTCTGATTTACAAAATGGGATAACAATAACCACCAGTTATAATTATTAGCAGATTTAAATAAGATAATGTTTATAAAACGTTACCATAGTATACTGCCAGGGTTTGCTAAATGGAGCCATTATTAGGTATTATTGCCTCTGGCTATGCTCCAAAACCAGAATAAGTCTGAGAAATTATAAGAAACATTTTTCTCAGAAGAATCACATTACATAATTATGTCTGTTATAGTCTTCTATTTAAAGTAATAAAGATTTTCTTCCATTACATATGAAAAATTTAATAGGCAGGAAGGTTAACTAACTTTCCCATAGGAATCAATGGTAAAGAACTCTGGTTATCTGAATGTATCTTTTCAATGTATCTTTTCTACTAGAAAAGTATCCAGAATGTAATACCTAATTTTTATTTTTTATTAATTCTCCTTTAAAATCATTGGATATATGACAATCTCTCAAGGCAATCAGAAACTCTTCTCTTTAATTTTCTTGTTTGGATTAAGGAGCTATTAGAAATGAGTATTAATTCCTTTATTCTAATGATAGCATATTTTAAAAGATCTAGAAATAGAGTATTGATATATAGAAAGAACTTCCTTTTAATGTGAATACAACATATTCTCATGCTAATTATGACCTTTTCTAAGGACATTTTTTGGTACACAATGCTCCCTATTTATGTTTAGACATCACTTAAATGAGGATCATCAGCAAATCCAGAAGGACAGTTTGTATTATTTTTCTGGAAGAGAACAGCAAAAATTACTTAGAAAAACATTGACAGGAAGCTTACAGATCTCTACTGAAAGTTAAAAAAAGCTCCATTCAGTGAAACTAAATACCTTACAAATTGAATCTACACAGCTACCAATGCAATACCACAAATGTGGGTAGCACTGATGCTGAGAATTCAATTCTGCATTTCCTTGAAGAAAGGGAACAGTCCATGTACAATGACATAGGAATACTACAATATTTAGTTCCCATAACAGTGAGCTATATCTAATACATTACATTTAGAAATACCAGAACAATTTTCAACTGCCTTCAAAAGCTTTTATATACAACAATAGTTACTTTAGAATCTCCCACTGCTTGACAAATTAATTTCAGAAAGGTCAACTTACCAGCTCTATTACTTCTACATTTCGAACTGATGGGTCAGGCGCCACCTCTGGCCAATTAGATAATTCCAGGTACCCAGTAGCTTTAGTGTTGAGAGTATGGGATAAAGTGCCAAGCTGGAAATGATCCCTATCTATTAAAATGGAGGAAAATATAAAATAAACAATATGAGCCGTATATAACAGAGAACAATGCTAATCAGAGCTCAAGGTAATTGGCATATTACCTCAAATGTCAAGAAATAAATATAAACTAGGAAGCTCTTCATAGGTCAAAAAACTGATTTCAGTCCATAGATTACAATAATCTCCCCCATAATGGTCAATAAAAAAGCTAATCAGTCAGTGTGTTTAGAGGTGTTGCTCTGAAATGTAGCTTCTCTAAAAATTACTTTACTGTGAATATTAAGAATGACAGCACAGTTAAACAATCCATATACATGTCTTGGCACAAACACATCCAGAATTTTAATAGTTTTTCTATAAAACTGAACTGCTTTGTATCGCTGTCCAACAACTAATAAGAAACAATGTGAAAAATCAAGGTATATAATCACCTGACTCCAACTTGTTAAACTGGTAAAATAATTATTCCTTTTAAAAAGCTCAGAAAATCCAAGTGAACCTCCATCTTTATGTAAACAAATTTGATTATAAAGGACTATCTTCACAAAATAATTCTTCAGAGAAAAGTTTGTTAGTGTACATAGAACATTTAATCAATAACAACTCACTACAAAGGTGAATGTTGATCCTCATTAAAAAAAGCTATCTATTTAAAAAATAATGAAGTCAACATTTACAAGAACAGAGCTTTTTATCTATTGTTCAACAGTTAAACTGTTTAGCAAAAAATAAAATCAAAAGATTGAAATTATTTTTGTAAATTAGGTCTACAAAAATATAAGCTAACTAATATAAAGCTTGCTCTGGAGAACAGATGAATAAGTAAAAAGTACACTGTTCTTATATATTTATATACGCCAATCATTTATATTTTATAAGAGGTAAATTTTAAACATGTTAGAAATGGGATGTATTGTCATAATTTTTTTAGACAACATATATTTTGCTATATATCATAATACCTTTAAAAGGAGACTCAAGCAGTGGTGCAGGTTTTTGCGCTAGGAATATTTTTTTGGCATATTTACTTAAAGCTCCACTCTTCTCATTCGGAACAATAAGCTGCCTAATAAATCTTGTACGGTCTCTGATGTCGTAGTTTTGATCATACTTGCCGAGATTTAATATGTACTGGGTAAGCAATTTTGTCTGTTAGAAAAAAACAGAACAAGATGAGAATACAGTTATTTATGATTATTGATAACTCTGGATAAACATATTTAAAGAGGTAATAAAAATGAATGGTTATGTCAAACAAATGTTGTTCCATAGGGAATATGCATTTCTATTGCTGCAAATGGAATTTTGAAGCCAAAGCACATGTCCTCTTCAGTATTGGGGAGGTGAATGCTGAGTACTGCGAAGCAGCCATGTGCTAGATTATTAAACTGCTGAAGTGGAAAGAAAGGCATCATTAAAAAAATAATCATATATGGCAAACCCGCTGAAGGGTCTACGTGAGAATAATGAATGTGGAAATACAACTAAAAACATGGCACTCAAAACTTAATCGGAAAAATATGCAGGACATCAAAACATCAGAGAGTATTAGGGGGCTGGCAAACTGCTTCTCCTGAGGTGTGTTTTATGAAGAGATACTGTCCCTGGCATAAGCAGTGTCTGCACTCTGACTGCACTCAGTTACTTTACCCTGAATTATGACCCATTAAAGCAGACACATGAATCACTGAACTGGATTACTGCAAATTATTTGCAGTGCATTTAGCTGTTACTTTTTCATAAAAGCAAGCTGCTGATGCCCTCTAAAAACTAGGATAAAAGACTCCTTCCATTTTTTTCCCATGCTGCTTATAGCCTCTAGTAATATTGGTCATTTATTTATTTATGTAAGGGAACAACTTATTATAGTAGCTTTTACACTGTAATAAGATTTTCTAAGTCAATTTTTGAAAGTACTACATTAAATACATTGAGATAATTTTAATAATAATTAAACCAAAATTGAAATGTTAACAAAATAGGTTTGTATTTTAAACTCATTATTTTATTGAAAAAAAAAAGCCTAGTTTTAATTTAGAAGGTTATGCACATAGAACTATACCTGTAAGTTAAATTGGATATATAATATATGGAAAAAATAAACATCTACATTAGAACATTTTAGACATTAGAAATAGATAAAAATAAAATCAATCAAGTCAAAGCTGAAGACATGTCCAGAACAGTAAGTCAAAGTACAGGAATAGAGTGCTAAACTCTTTTACAATAATTGGTTAAGATAATTAACTTGGATAGAAACCAACCTTCATTTAGTGACAATGTATTTTAAAAATATTAACCTAGTTTTAATAAAATACAAGTGAAAATGTTAACAGAACTATTATCAATTTGCTTATCAACAATTGCTATTCACTAATTACTAAGAACATGTATGTTCAAGTACAGATAGAAAAAATTCTATGATTCTATTTTTAAAGACAATTAACTTAGCAAGATGTTGGCCAAATGAGGAATATACAATAAGACCACCTTTTATAGGAAATGTGGTATTCTGAACTGTATAATTACCTTTTTGGGATAACCTGTGAAAGACATCTAGCTATCAGTTTTCTCAAATGCAGAGTGAGAATTTACAACTAGGTTAAAGTCTATATGAGTGTTGCAATTTAGCATATGCAAATAAAATAAATCAGAGAAAGAAATTAAGCTTGTTCATTGCAATCATTTTTGTGAACTAGAAGATATTTGCTTGTATTTCAGATTTCCAAAGTTAATTTTTAAGCAATTAGATAATCTTAATATATTAACAGACACAACTGAGAGTGATAGGGAATTTTAAATAATTAAATTATGCAAATATTTACCCTATGTGTTTATTGACTGTAAACTTACTATATTGGTGGGTTTATAAAACAGTTCTATTAAAACACATTTTCAAAAACATTCTTTTGAAAGACAAAAACGTATCTGTGTACAATGATGCATTAAAACATAAGCAGAATAATTATGCAATGTATATTCATACATTCTAATCAGTTTCTTAGCTGTATCCACCACAATATGAAGAATATATTTCCATATTGTCTTATTATTTTGAATTAAAAAAAAAGACTGCCTACAATCTTCTTCAAAATTGACTTTCATGATCAATACTTCTGACATTTCTAACTTATTTTCTATAGACCATGATATTTTTAATGAAGAAAATGCCTTCTACAATATAGAACAAGCTGGCAAACTAAGAAAAAATTCTGCTGAATGAAGTATATTCTCAATACTTTCTTTTATGTTGAAAGTAGTACATATATCAAGACCAGGTATTTAACAATTCCCCCTCTGTTCAATGAAATTTTTTGATAATTATTTTTATGAAACAAAAATTTTAAATAGTCCTCTATGTATACACTTGAGTATTTCTACAAATTTAAACAATGCAAAATCAATCATCTTAATTCCATTTATTCTAACACAAAATATAAACTTATCCAATTAAAAATGAGAGCTCTATCAAAAGTCTTCACAACAGTTGGGACACTGCAAATGACAGAACTTCCAAAATAAATCTTGAACTCTTACCACTAAATTTGTTCAGTTCTTGTCTTGTTTCTATAGGAATGAAGTTCAGTGTCTTCCTGTGCATAAAACTTGTTTCCAAAGATTGCTATTTGTTAAAATTTTCAAAAGCTGAGGTTTCTGGCACGCTACTTGGTGAACACTTAAAAGATTTCCATATGATTCTGAATCAAAATCTAACAAATATGTAGAAGTTTTCTTTACTCTCTATCACCCCTCACAGCATCTCCGCACAGCAAAAAAGCCAATATGGGACATTTTAGTTAATTTACAAAGCAGCTTTTCACAAAATCACACTCTTAAAATCCTTCTGATATGTGTGTACTATCATGCTTAAGTATGTTTCCTCAACATTAACTTCATCAAAGGATTTTGTAGTTCAGTTAAACTACATGTATCAAATTTCAGTAATGTACGCATTACAGTTTTATTTCAATTGGTGAAACAAGCACTTTGCTTGCATGCACCACACCAATTCCCAAAATATTTCTGTTCCATAGTTGACTTAAACAGAACATTGATTTTACCATGACAACGACCTTTTGGCAAAAATGAGTAATTGTCTTCCTATCTTCCATGTTAGGCTTTCAAATTTACAATAGCATTTATAGCATTTTTGATGGAATAAACTTACAAAAGCTTTACTTTGATTCCATTTACAGCACTGAAAGAATAAATGTACAAAAGCTTTGAGTGAAAAATGTCAAGCTATTATCAGAATTAATTTATTTCTATTTGAAAACCAGCATTGTTTTAGGTCCTTTTCTGTTAATGGAGGTAACATATTAACAGCTAGTGCTTCATTTTTCTTATGTGCAAAAGAAAACTTGGAGTAAAAAAATGAACAAAATTATTTTTAGAAAAGATTTTTGATCTAAATAAGATCATGTTTCAGAAATACTTGTATATATTTACACTTGTATATATTTGTCTTTTTGAGGCATGTTTCCAAAAATAACTCCTAACTTTTGAAATAGATGGTGAATCTTTTTTTTCCCTCCAGATTTGGTGTCTTCTAGTTGCTATGTTCTGAATGATATCACTACAGCTTTCAGGGTGGATGCCAAGTGTTGTTAAATATTTTTTGCATATTAATTACTGAAAAATTCAGTACTTAATTCCTTAAATATACACTTTCAATTTAAAAATGTATTGCACATGAGTTTATAACAAAAATAAAGAACCGCCAAGTAATAAATAGGTTTTAGATTTACACTATACAATAAATGACAAAACTACTGTAATGAGAGTAATCTAATCACTCTCTTTAATAATCTATATCAGATCTGCTCTGTCTCCATCTCCTGAACATATTTCACCAATAACCAACCTCTAACTTCCCATGTTTCCTTTGACTCTATCCACTGATAGCCAGGAGCTTAACGCTTCACACAGGCCATTGGCACAACTTGCTGGTACATCAGTGAAAAGAAAAAGACTAATAAGTCCCTTTTGTTAAGAATGTCTATAAAGGTTGGGGGTAGATTTCTCCAAAGATTCAAATCACAGGGCAAGTGAGAATTTGCTTTAACTTTAGGAAGGATGCCCCCTAATATGTGGGATATATAAAATTTGTCACAAAAAATCAGAATGTAGAAGTTATACAAATACAAGTCTAAGGATCTTCAACAAAGCACTTTCTTTTCTAATATAAAAAATGTAGAAACCCAACTGAGTCACAGAAAATGAGAAAGCTAATTAAAATATATGAACTATATTTACACATTAATATTTTAAAAACAAGGTATTAGGTTTAAAAAGTTAGTTGCAAAACCTACAAAACAGGAAATAATTATTCATATAAAGTAAGGACACATTCATATAATAAATATATAAAATATTTATTATTAAAGACACTGACAATATATCAGTGGCGAACAATGGGAGGAAATAAAGGTGCAAACTGGAACTTGAGGTTTTAGCTCTATTATATTCCTTTAAAAAATAAGAAAAACATTGCAAAAAAACTGACTTAATCTTAGTGGTACGTATATACTCATATGTATTTATGCTGTTTTGTATATTTTTATAGGTTTGTAATATTTCACAAGTCAATATAAAAACATGAGGAAAATAAAACATTAGCTTATGTTACTTATCATTGCAATAAAAGATGACATTTTTAGAGAACATTTAGAAACAAATGCACTCTATTAATTCTTAATCACTATTAATCAATTTAATCAAAGCCTACCTTTCTATCTCAGTTTAAACAGTAGACTATTTCAAGGAAGTCATTCTAAATCCTTATACTGTGTTTTAAGAGCTGCAGAGTTTGGGCAACTTTAGTTTCCGAATCCTTTGAGGGATTCAGCATCCTTTTCTTAGTTGGATAAACCCAAATGGAATGTTTTTGCTAATGAAAATAGAGATTCTTGGTAAATATATTCTCTAAGAAAATGTAGCAGTTGGGTAACAGTATAAACTAGGGTTACAAAGAAAGCAGGCTAACTAACATGAACAAAGCACTATTATGTGCCAGGAAATCCTAGCGCTTCACATGGACTGTCTCATTTAATCCTCAGAACGACTTTGCAAGGTAAGTACAGTCAGTCTTGCTCTAATGATTGTTTTGAAAAAGTGCATTTGTTCCAAACCAGTTGATATATTATGGAACAATAAGGACATAATAGGAATTTTGTGTTTGCTTGGGCATGATTTCATGTGCAAGAAATAGTAGGTGAAGGCACAAAACTGCACTCAGCTAAACTGGGGGCTGTACAGGAATAAGCAAACATGCCCAGTTCAAACTTCTGCCTCAGATCACCATGTGTTTGTTATGGGCCACAGTCAGCCACAACCGAAAGTACAATTTTCTATCCAGTTTCAGATTAACCCTCCTTCCATTGCGTAATTCAGAAATACAGCGTTTCCAACATCCATTTCCACAAGCAAACGTCAGATCTTTTTCAAGGTAAAGAGTCACATTCATCGTAGTATTTGTGTATTTAACCACTTAACATGTCAAACTATGTTCTTGTTTTTTATTAGGTTCTTTTTTTTTTCTTTTCATAGCGTCACCAATGAAGTTTGTGAATGTTGTATACGTTAACTCCATTTTTTCCAATAATCCCTGCAGTTTTCATTGTGTAATTTTGTAAAGCATAAAGACATTTAGGAATATATATGTTGCATTATAAAGAACTGACTATATTATTCTAACTCCCATTTTCTATATGAGGAACTAAGTCTTATATAGTTTATATTACGTAATTTGTCCAAAATCATTTAGTAAGTGCAAAACAGGGTTTGAAGCCAGTCTAACATGAGAGCCTTTATTCTCAAGCACTACTTGCCTCTCAGTAAATGTATAATACTAAAGATAGACAATATGCTGATTTTTCAAGTACTGTATTTTTTTAAATTTTAGAACTTCCATTTTACTTTTTTTTAATAGTTTCTATTTCTATGCTGTTTTTGACCTTTCATTCATTGTGAACATATTTTCCTCACCTACCACATTTATAATAGCTGCTTCAAAATGTCTGCTTGCAAATTGCAACATCTTAGGGTTGGTTTCTCTTTATTTTTCTTGAAAATTGATTATATATTCTTGGTCTTCTTCTTAACTATAGTAAAGTACACTTAAAAAATTACCATCTTAACTATGATTATGTGTGAATTTGAATGGCATTAAGTACATGCAGTGTAATATAACCACTACCAGTCCATTTCCATAAATTTTTATATCTTCATAAGGTGAAACTCTCTATCCATTAAACAACTCCCCATTCAGGTTCTTCTTATGCTGAGTAATTCTGGGTTGTATTTCAGACAGTATGAATTTTATATTGCAAAGACTGTGACATTGTTAAACTCTTTGAATAAGCATTGATGCATGTGTGTGTTTGTTTTAGCTAGCAATTAACTTGGCTGGGCTCAACGTGTAAACTTTGCCTCTTTGCTCCAGCTCAAATTTAGTTAACTTCCTTTATTCTTAGGTGCGCTGTTCTGATTTTACCCTACACATGTCAATGAGAGATCAGCCAGCTATCTGGGCAGAGATATTAGATTTTGAGGCTTCCCCCTAGCTTTCTCCTTTCTTAGAATTTTCCCTCAACTTTCCAAAATGTGTAGTTTTTCTGAACTCTGTCCTCTACTTGTTCAGGCCAGGAAGACTCTGCGTTTGTTTCTCTTTGGAATTTTAGACTCTTTAGGAAGTGCCAACTGTAGCTTACATGTGCTAACTGTGTTAGGAGTTTATTTGTGCTAAATTTTATAAAAATCAACATGCGGGCCTCCCCGGTGGCACAGTGGTTGGGCGCTGGGTTGCGAAGCTGCCCTCAGCCTCTGGAGCGCCGGTTCGATCCCCGGCTGCTCCCTGGCCACCGGAGGAGGGTCCCGCATGGCGCGCAGACCTCTCCTGCCGCCCGCTGCTCCCCTCAGCAGTGTACTTTGGTCTTCTGCTTGTTCTGCTCCCCGCTCTGGCTCTGGTGAATTCTCTCACCCTCCCGCACTTCTGACTGTACCCAATACTTGTATAAATAAATAAATCTTTAAAAAAAAAAAAAGTACATAATTATAAAAAAAAAAAATCAACATGCATTCCCTATAATTAAACAATTCAATAAAAATTCTGGAAATTCTCACTGAGGTATCTTGATGATAGGGAAATCAGATCTACAAAAAATACTCCGAGTTCATGGCAAACCAATCACTGAATACTGTGGTCTGATCTCCATCAGGTTTAAAAATGGCTAAAATAATTAAGTATAAATATCTGTTTACATTTAGGTTAAAACAATCATTTTAGTTTCTGTCTCAAGTCCAATGGGTTGTGAAACACACAATTCAAAAAATTCTATAAAGTGACAGAACTGAAAATCATTCTTTATGATAATTTTCATTATCAATTCTCTCAAACTCCTTTTCCTGAGAAATATTAACTGAAGATCTGAGCATAATCCAGTTAGACACTTTCATTACTTTACTTTTATATTTAATCATTTAAAAACTGAGGAATACAGACCTAAAGGTAAAAATCTGGTGTATTTTCTAAATACCATTATGTTTGTACCAGTTGATGGTAGAGTCTATTGTGGTAACCCTGAAGTATCATTCAAATTTTATAATAGAACAGTTGAGAAGATGAACTCCAAAACTTAATTATTAATACAGTTCAAGAAAAAAAATTTTCAGTGCAAACTATGTGATTTTCAAATTCAGTGGATAAAAAGATGTGGAATATAGTCTGTTAACTTCAGATCAAAGGGCACTATATTCCATTACTGGTTATTTACAGCTACAAAGAAGAGAGACCAAAGCAGAATCTTGGTTTAGTTTTGTAAGATATAATGCCTTTCAATTTGATAAACACAATAATTTATATTGGTTTTCATTTATAGTAATCTATGCACTACATATATTAGAAGAGTCAAGCCAGAAAGTCCTAACAATCATAATATTCCAGATATCATACTGACTTTTACAACACTGCATGAGTTAAGTAAACACAGGGAGAATCAGGTTAAAACAGGGCTGTTATCAGTGAACAAAAACTCAATAGCAAGCACAGGTTTCCCTTCTTTAACTCAGTTTTAATAAAGTAACTCACTTCAAGAAAAATTTTGACATAATATTTTGAAATGATTAACTGATTCCTTCAAAGATGACTTAAAATGTAAAGATAAATCTAAATCATGAAAGTAGACTAAAATAATTATTTGGTCATAAATTTGAAAACCTTCAGTGAAACCTATAATAACACAACTTACATCCTAGTTAAGGATAAAGACAATCCCAAAGCACACAAAAAATGGCCAACTTACTAGATTTGCTTACGAGAGAGTGAGTGTGCTTATCAGTAGTCAAAGAAGGCAGAATGAGAGAGAGACACATACAAATACAGAGACACAACAAATACAGACTGAGAGACAGACACTGATGAAAGAGCAAGGAGATAATGACAAGACAGAGATACTGTGTGTGTGTGAAGACAGAGATACTAGGGGTGTGTGTGTGTGTGTGTGTGTGTGTGTGTGTGTGTAGTATCAGGAAGATACCCAGGCAGAGAGAGTTTGAGATAGACAGGGGACAAAGATAAAGACAAAGACATGGAAAAGGGGGGTGGGGGGGGGTGGGAATTTCACAGAACCAAAGTAAGTGACAGAGGGAAAGGAAAAATTAGAAAGAAGCAGTGGAAAGACACAGAGCATAAAGCCCAGTGAAAAGTCTGTAGCAAATGAGTAAAGAATTCTTTTCCAGTCTCACCGATCACGTTAGGTTCTTCAATGGTGGAGAATGGCAATTTAGATATATGAAGAAGGATGGGGAAGTCCCTGTTTTATACAGGGGTGATTCCTCTTACCTCTTTCTTTCTCTGAGTCAACTGCTTTAAACAATGATTTAAAACATAAAATCTGGTAAATTATACCACTACTAAGAAGTATTTAATGGTTTCCCCCCTTCATCTGTAGGACAGAGATGACAGCACTTGCCACTCCAACTCCTGGTCTTGCCTGCCTTTCTGGACAGCCTTTTAAATTTCCTGAAAGCACCAAGCTATTTTATAACTCTGACCCTATGCTCTCTTTTTTCTTATTCTATATAATAAACCACTCCTTACAAGCCCATGGTCAAGTCTTAGCTTTTATGAAACTTTCTCTGACTTCTTTTCTCCTACTTCAGAATTCCAATAATGTTCTCTGGAGTTCCACTGCATCTCAAGTCTTCTATTATAGTATTATAACACTTACCACATACTATTTTATTTTTGATCCATTTTTCTTCCATACTAAGACTAGAATGTCATCTCTCTGTATCATACCATCTTACATAGAAACTTAAAGAGATAAGCACCTAGTAATAGTTGAATGGACAGACTAATGCATGAGTAGACATTAGATGCTTGATCAGAAGAAACAGGAAAATAAATAACATAGATAAGACTGAGGATTAGACTCGTACCTGTTTGGAGTTGGTTAAATACAATTTTGCTCCTAGGTTTAAAATCTGCAGTTTCACCAGGTCATCTTCACTAGTGAAGCTTTTAGCCGTCTTCCTCAAAACATCAGGGGCAATTTTAGGCACTCTTTCACAGTTTTCTCCTATTAGCCAAAGAATACTTGCTCTAGCCACAGGAACCTAAAAGAAGCAGATTATAGGTACAAATAAGATGATCATACTCTCCTAAATATTAACATGTAAAATGCTTTAAGTATTATATTTTATAACTATTAATTCATTTAATATATACCCAGGAGGTACTCGTATATTTACAAATTTTATTCAGTAATCAAAAAATAATATATACATAGAAATCACATATAAAACTGATTTCAGAGATAACATCTTAGAAAAGATTCATAGTAGAAAAACTATTGGTCTAGAATCTTGATTTCATTAGAGAGAGCAAGTTCTTAAACTAAATCTGGCCAGCCACACCCATTTGTTTATGTATTCTGTGTTGTGGGTTTTTTTTTTTTTAAAGATTTATTTTTATTTATTTATACAAGCACTGGGTACAGTCAGAAGCGCGGGAGGGTGAGAGAATTCACCAGAGCCAGAGCGGGAAGCAGAGTAGGTAGAAGGACTGAAGTACACTGTTGAGGGGAGCAGTGGGTGGCAGGAGAGGTCTGCGTGCCATGGGACCCTCCTCCAGTAGCCGGGGATCGAACCGGCGCTGCAGAGGCTTTGGGCAGCTTTGCAACCCAGTGCTCAACCGCTGCGCCACCAGGGAGGCCCTGTGTTGTGGTTTTTGTGCTATAACAGCAAAGGTCAGTAGTTGCAACAAATATCATCAAGCTAAAAATACTTAAGCAATTTACAGTTTGCTGAACTCTATCTGGGGTCTCAAAGCTTATAAAAATCATCCAGCATTCTACCTAAAACTGTAGGGGTTTGGTATTAATCAGTTCTGTGTAGGGTCCAGGAATCCACCTTTATGAAGCATCACAGATGATCTCTGAGACAGGTGGTCTGCAAACTAATTTTCAAGACTCCATACATAACAAAGAAAAAGTAACAAATTCACTAAAGACTATGATTCAAAACCAAAACTGTATTGCCCTCTATATTTGCACTTACAAGCAGTAGAAATACATAACTGACAACATCATTGCAGTCATGATGAAAAATCATGAATCTTGGTCTATTATTTGATCATCAACAAAAGAAATAGGGACACTATATGTCTGTCAATATTGCATTTTGGTATTCTGTGTTTTTTTTTAATACAGTACATTTCAGTATAATTGGTTTCTTAAAAATAACCGCTTTAGTTCAAATTGGAAACCTTCCATCAATACCATTAAGATCAAATTTTAGAGTATGCAAATTATTTTTATTACTATCTGTTTGTGTCCTCCCCTATTTCAAAAGGAATTTGAAGGGGCATGTAAATTAGTTTCTGTGAACATTTTCACCTACTATAGAAAATTTGCTTTTTACAATAAATGAAAAAAGCAGTGGCTATCATTAAGAGGCAGCATCACAAGGAGAGGAAAAACTTTATGAAGTCATGTTCCAAATCCTCAAATAAGGTCCTAGTATTTTCAGTACAGCTTCACAACGGTACGTAAAATGACTGCTAAAGAAAAAGGTGAGAACAAGGACCTTTCTACAGTTAAAATTTCATCATAATATCCACCACCTCAAATATTACAAAACACCCATCTTATGAAATAATATAAAATTACTAATACACACCTAAGTTGGACTTTCATTAGAATCAAAATGAGGTCATCAAAAAAGCTTTAAAATCCAAGTATACATTTTCAAATATCATAATCACATTACCTTTAAATTAATTTGTATAATTTCAGTAACAATGAAGAAATCAGTATATATACTACAAGAAAGATCTAAATGCTATTACAAATCTATTCACGCAGTATGATAAAACTGATATCCTTGCTGTATACTGATTTCTGGAAAGAAAGAGGCTATTTCTAATGTTCCAAAGGTTACACTGCATTAAGACCTTACTCCCCATCCATTATTTTAAATTGGGCTAAAGAACAGTAATTGAGTGGTACATTAAATTTTCCAGTATGGAGCAATTCAAGTAATCCGCCATGATAAAAAAGTACTTCTAAATAAGAATATATGGGCAACTTCAGAATTCAGTTATGCTAGATTTATTTTTCTTAACTATTTTATTATATATTGGTAGTATAAAAATTAGAGTTCTATGACATATCACAATCTATTACCTCACTTTAAGTCATTTTCATCTAGTAATACACTTATATTCCTTTTATTCCAATTAAAAGGACAATCCCAAAAAGTTTTAATAGATAGCATATGAACGGACAGGAATATAAACAAAGATAACATTAACAATATTTAAATACTCTAAACATTCACAATTTATACAAACATTTAAAATACAACTCTTCGGAAAAATTAAAAATCAGTAAATTCTAATGTTTACACTGATGATCTCAAGGTAATGGGGTACTGGAGGGCAAGATAATATTCGGAGGTACTAGAACTAAGGCAAAACAATTTTCAAGTAACTATTTACAAACTTAGAAAACGTCACAGAAAAATTAATATCAATATGTACTCACACAATGGTAACTGCATTTTATTAAAAAGCTTAGGAAACTGACATATCCAAAGTTTTTGCGCATTTGACTGTAATCAGAATCATAAGATTTTCAGATTCCAGACCACCCTCCCTCCTCCAATTAAGTTATAGGAATTTTATTTGTATGCCACTAATACTATGTATTCATGGCCACTGCTATCAAAGATTTGAAGCACCTGAAGAAAGCAAGAAAAAAAGTCGCTTTTGATTCAATATTGTCTTTTCAACCAGAGAATAGGAACACTGAACTAAACCAAAACTAATAACACATACACATATGATAAAATACTTTATGAATCTCTGCTTTTCAATATTTTCAAAGACAAATTCAATTGTAAATGACTTTGCCTGATTCTTGATTCTAAATGCCCCGAAGTAGCTAAGTGCACTTTTTAAACCTTCTAGGAGAAGGCAGTTTCCACTGCCATTTTAACCCATTAGCTTGCCTGCAAAAACAAATAATGAATCCTAGCTGACCACAGCAGTTACAGAAAGATATCTAGAAAGATTTTACAGATCACTCTGTAAGCAGTTAAATTTAAAAGCTATTGTGTTTCAATACCAGCTCACAGCAGTAGTATAAGTAAATCCTGCAAAAACATCAATTTTATTTATTTAAATTTGTCAAAGGCATGATCAGTAGACATCTAAACAAACTGCACATGGACAGCAAATAAGATATAATATGCTGCATCTGGAACTCAATTTGCATTAAAACTCAAGACTGAATTAACTTGGGGTGACTGGGCAAAAGCAGTGAAATCATTGGCATTTGGTGAGGGCACCTGTAAGTACATGATATGCGATGTCAGTATCACTCAGTACTCTTTACATAGTAACATCTTTCAATTATTCTTTTATGAAAAGATATCCTCATCTATCCTATTAAGCATTATGTGAAACTCAGAACAATTACCAGTTATAACAATTCTTAGCTAGCATGCGTTTTATTCTTGAACTTTGTTCTAAAAGCAGTATTTGTTACAAATGATGGATATTCAAATGATAAAATATGCACAATCAGAATATGTAAGCTGACAGTACTATCAACATAAATCTACAGGCACACCTCAGAGATATTGCAGGTTCAGTTCCAGATCACTGCAATAAAGTGAATGTTCCAATAAATTAACACAAATTTTTTAGTTTCCCTTTACATATGATTTATACTTACACCATACTCTAATTTACTAAGTGTGTAATGGCATTACCTCTAAAAAAACAATGTAATAACCTTAATTTTAAAATACCTCATAATTAAAAAGTGTTAACCACCAATTGAGGCTTCTACAAGTTTTAATCTTTTTGATGGTGGAGGGTCTTGCCTCTATACTGATGGCTGCTGACAGATGAGGATGATGGTGAAGGTTTGGAGTGTCTAACAATTTCTTAAATAAGACAACAAAAGTTAGTTTTGCATAAGACAACTGAGTTAGTTTTGTATTGATTGACTCCTTCTTTCATGAAAGATTTCTCTGTAGCACCCCAGGCTGTTTGATAGCATTTTACCTACAGAACTTTCAAAACTGGAGTTAATCCTCTCAAATCCTCCCACCAATTTTGATCAAATTTATGTAACATTCTAAAATCAAATGTTGTCATTTCAATAATGTTCATATAGCATCTTCACCAAGAGCAGATTCCATGTCAAGAAACCACTTTCTTTGCTCATCCATAAGAAGCAATTTCTCCTCCATACAAGTTTTATTATGAGATCACACCAATTCAGTCATATCTCAGGCTCCACTTCTATTTCTCTTGCTTGTTCCACCACATGTGTAGCTAATTCCTCCATTGAAGTCTTGAACCTCAAAGTCATCCATGAAGGTTGGCATATTTTGACCTCCCATTATTCAAGAATTTTCTTAATATTGTTTGGAATGGTGAATTGTTTCCATAATGTTTTCTATTGACTTAGCCTGGTTCCAGCACAGGAACCAATATCTATGGCAGCTGTGGCCATATGAAATATAGTTTTAAATCATAAGACTTGAAAGTTGAAATTATTTCTTGGTCCATGGGTTGGAGAATGAGGGCTGTTTAGCAAACACAAAAACATTAATCTTCTTGTACATCTCTATCATAGCTCTGGGTGACCATGTGCATTATCAACAAGTAATAAGGCATCTTTTGTTACTGAGCAGTAGGTCTCAGCAATGGGCTTAAAATATTCAGTAAACCATGTAAGCAGAAGGAATGTTATCCAAGCTTTGCAGTTCCATTTGTAAAGTACAGTCATTCTTAAGGGTCTAACAATTTCCAGAATGGTAAATGGAGCACTGGCTTCAACTTAAAGTCAGCAGATTAGCAACTAAAAAGATTCAACCTGTCTTTTGAAACTTTCAAGCCAGGTACTGAGTTCTCTTCTCTAGCTATATAAGGCTGTTTCTTCTACACTGAAAGTTTCCTGTTTAGTGTAGCCACCGTAATCAAAGATCTTCACTTCATCAGTGATATTCTAGGTAACTAGATGCATTCTACACCAGTACTTGTTTCCCTTTGTATTTATGTTATGGAGCTGGGTTCTTTCCTTAAGTCTCATAAACCAACCTCTACTAGCTTCAAACTTTTCTTATGCAGCTTCCAATCTCTCAGTCCTCAGAGAACTGAGAGTGAGGGTCTTGTTCTGGCTTAAGGGAATGTTGTGGATAGTTTGATCTTTCATCCAGATTATGAAAACCTCTCCACTCTGCAATAACACTGTATCACTTTATTATCAGTTATGATTTGTGTTTCCAATCAAAAAGCACTTCTAATTTCCTTCAAGAACTTTTTCTCTGCATTCACAATTGGCAAACTTTGGCACAAGAGTCCAACCTTTCGGCCTATCTTACTTTAACTACGAACATGCTTTTCTCAATAATCTTAATCTCTTCCTTTTGATTTGCATGATTTCCTTTTATTTGAACTCTTAAGAGGCCATTGTGGGTTATTAATTAGCCTAATTTCAACATTGTTGTCTTAGGGAATTAGGAAGTCTGAGGAGGGGGTGAGAGAGATATTATTGGTAGTCAAAACACACAACGTTTATATATTAATTTCATCGTCTTACAGGGGCGTGGCTTATGGCACCTAACATCGCTGATCACAGATCACCACAGCAGTTATAATAATGAAAAAGCTTAAAATAATGAGAGAATTACCAAAATGTGACAAGACACAAAGTGAGCAAATGTTCTTGGATAAATGGCACCAATGATGGACTTGCTCAATGTAGGGCTGTCACAAACCTTTGATTTATTAAAAAAATCACAGTACCAAAGTACAATAAAATGAAGTCTATCTGCATTTATTTTCAAATTTAATTTGGAAATTTCAGATTTATGGGAAAGTTGCAAGAGCAGAAATATTTCTGAATACCCTTCACCATTGTAGACAGCCAGCAAATAGTGATATTCTAATTCAATTATTTCTTCTACATTCACTAGTTGCTCCAGCATTGTAAGGAAGAACATTCATTCATTCCAGTGTGGATTTAGAGAATCCAACTCAATAGATTAGAATGCTTTTACTATCATTTATTTTGTTGCTCTAATTGGTCAGTGGGAGCCCCTTCAAAGAGACCCCTGTGTCTTTTGACATGTCTCTATCATTTTGTGAGAAGGGTCTTGCTTTTTTGGCTAATAAGATGTTCCAAGATCATCTCATTCTTTCCTTGCCTTCGCTTTGAAATCAGCCATTTTTCTAAAGAGTGTTGGTTCCTGCCAAGGAAGAATGGAATTTAAAAACCAAAACCTCTCATAAAAGGAATGCAGGGCTGCATTCTACAACATACACAAGGGCTCGAAAACATGTTAAGTGAAAGAAGTCACATGCAAAACGCCAGTTATTGTATGTTTTCATTTTTATGAAATGTCAAGGATAGGTAAATCCATAGAGACTGAAAGTAGATTGACTGTGAGAGGAGAGAGTAAAGGGAGGATCAGGAGTTTGGGGTATGGTACTTGTTTTAGGGATGATGAAAATGTTCTGGAGTTACACAGTGGTGATGGACACACAACATCATAAATATATCAAAATTCTGAATTATTTACTTTAAAAAGGTGAATTCTCTGGTATAAAGTTATATCACAATTGAAAAAAAGCAAGACCTGGGCACTTAGGTATACTCATCTCTACTGGGTATTATCGCATCTAGGCTCAAAGATCAACACTGGAAAATCAGTTTGTAGACCCATTTATGCAACCATATGAGTACACATTAATGTGTGTAGACACACACATATACACACTCACACACATCAAGCTATCTATATAAAAACACACAAGGTTCACATCATGCCCAACACCACAGGAATCAGCCTATCCTTCCCCCTTTTTAGATTTATACTTTCCTTCTACAACAGTGCAGAATCTGAGAACCAGAATTTGAATGCAGATGGTTAAGTTCTGTTAGCCACTATACATCAGGATGTCCACTTATTTTAACAAAACTATAATGTACTAAGTAAAATTCAGTTGAATTCAGCAGGTTTCTTAACTGATACTCACAGTGATGCTGTCCAAAAGTTTGGCCATGTGTTTAATAATTTCACCATGTTGTGCAGGTTGCATTTGCAGTAATTTCTTAATAACAACCACACTTTCAGCAACAACTATTTCTGAAAAAGAGATGATTCATATGAAATACATGTAATTGAAATGCAAATAATTCAATATCATGCTTGGTAAAATGTAAACTTAAATTAGCAAAACATCTACATGTCTTACATAACTAGGTGAAAAATATAACCATGAGCATACTTTTAAATTTTGGGTGAACATGGATCTTAAGTAGAAGAGTATATTTTAATCTCTAACCTCTGTTGCTGACTCTTAGCTTCTGATATCCCCATCTAATCTCTGCTTCTTTAGATTAGAAAAGCAAAGTAGGGTTAATTAAAAATAATTTAAAAATTAAGACTCCATAGAAGAAAAATTTGTATTTTTATAATACATTGTTGCAAAACTAGACTAAGTAAGGAAGTCATGTATAATTTTAATTATCTCCACTAGATCAGGACTAGACATAGTTTAAAATATTTGACACTATTTATCCTTTGGTACTATATTAGTTTCCCGTTGCTGTTACAGGTTACCATAAACTTTGTGGCTAAAAACAATACAAATTTATCATCTTACATTCTGGCACCAGAATTTCAAGGAGTGTTATGGGAGTAAAATTAAGTTGTCAACAGACGACTGTAGTGCCAACAAGGCACAGAGCGGCTTCTCTACAACCCGGGCAGACAGGTAAAGGAGAGTCCTGGAGCCCTCAGTGGCTTTTTCAGGCTTTTAGTGAGTTTTTTACACCATTTGTTGTGCAAAACCCAGGTACACGGCAGGCCGGGGGCCTGGCGGCCGGGAGGCTCGCAGGCCTCCCAGCTGCCAATGAGTCTTCACTCTTTCTGAGCTCTCTGGCCTTCTCTCTCAGGCTCTTCTCTCTGCTTCTCTGCTACTGCTGCCACTCTTACTACTACTACTGGCGTCCCTGTGACGCTGCTATTATAAGGCCAGTCTCTTGGCTCAGGTGCACCCACTTACACATGCCCACACCCTACTCTGGATGTCTGCCATCAGGCACCCACAACTATTCTCTCTAAAGAGGTTCTTTTGGAGGCTGCCCACATTCTTTGGCTAAAGGACCCCAGAAATGGCATCACTCAGAAACTCTGCTTCCGACATTTTCTGAATATCCTGGCCTTTCTTTTTTCCTTATAAGGACCCCTGTGATTACATTGGGTCCATCTGATAATCTCCCAGTTTCATCTAACATAGTGCATTAAGTAGTGTATTTCTGCATGTAAGCACATAGCTGGCAAGAGAGTAAGTGGTCATTACATGGGAGGACTATAATACACTTGTTTTATGTTTTGTCTCTCTCCATTAGATTGCGAGTTCTTTTGCTATGTAAGTTAATATATTCACAGGTTCCAGACATTAGGACATGGGACTGTTGAAGGCCATTATTCTGCTTAGCCCAGGTGCCTTCTTATTCCCTACAGGTGATTCTGCCCTATTTTTCCTAATTCTATCTACTAGTTTCTAAAGACCTCCACACTGATAGTACTCTACCAGAAGCACAAAATAATGTTCTTATCTTTCCTTGCTTCCTCTCTATCTTCAAAAAAATTAATGGCCCTTGCGCCGGTTCGATCCCTGGCTGCTCCCTGGCCACAGGAGGAGGGTCCCACATGGCGCGCAGACCTCTCCTGCCGCCTGCTGCTCCCCTCAGCAGTGTACTTCGGTCCTTCTGCCTGCTCTGCTCCCTGCTCTGGCTCTGGTGAATTCTCTCACCCTCCCACGCTTCTGACTGTACCCAGTGCTTGTATAAATAAATAAATAAATCTTCAAAAAAAAAAACCATTAATGGCCCTTACTCTAAGAAGCGAAGTCTACTTAACAATTTTATTTTGATGAGAATATGTCACATGAACCCTATCCTCTTAACGAAAGTATATAATACATTATTGCTGACAGAATTAAGGGTCAATATAATAGAGAAGTATAATTGTTCTATATTACTCTATCCCTCCATTAAATTGAGAATGCCATAAAGACGGGAATCTTTCATAAGTGAATATTTATTCATTTATTCAACATTTGCTGAATACCTCAACTGATCTAAGTCCTCAATAAACGCTTACTGACATTTAAATAAGAAAACAAAAATCAATTCTCCCCAATCCTTTCAGTTTACAGTAGATGGTAAAATGGTTACACAGACAAGCAATTTTTGCTAACATGCTACCTAAAGTTAACTATCTTGGGGAATTAAATTATTCTAAGCCAACTGAAATGCAGGTTTTGCCAAAAATTTCCTAAGAAATTATCAAATTAATGTTAGGCAGTGATATTGGACTCTTTTAGGGAAAATGTCAAGTCAGTTGTAGGGACAGGACATGGGCCACAGTGCAGGTTTTCTGATCCAGCAGACCAGGTAAAGGAGGAATCAGAGTCCTTAGTGGCTTTTTGCAGGTCTTTTTATTGGGATTTACCCGGTACACAGCAGGTAAGGGTGCTGGGGGGCTGGGAGGCTGGCAGTCCTCCCAGCCCCCAGCAAGTCTTCATTCTCTCTGGGCTCTCCGGCCTTCTCTGGGCTTCTGCTTCTCTTGCTTCTCACTCGGCTTCTGCTCGGCTTCTGCTGGCGTCCCCGTGACGCCGCCCTTAAAAGCCCAGTCAAATTCCATCTACCTTTGCCCACACCCTACTACAGGTGCCCGCCATCAGGCATGCATTCAGGACCGCAGGGTTCCGTCATCTATCCTAATGGCGGGAGGGCAGAAAAGCCTGATACCTTTTACCTTACCCTACGCAGTCTACAAAGGTTTTCTTCATGCCGAAGAGAGACATCAACAATATTAAATCAAAACCAAAAAACTACGGGTATAAGAGGAATATCTTAAATATATGCCCCCAATTGCAGTCTAAATATTGTCATTTTAAGGAATTGATATACACTATTTCAAGAGATGATGACATAATATTAAAATAAAATAATCACAATTTTATAAAGCCTCAAAAGATTTTAAGGAAACTAAGAAAACTGACAGTATTTATATCCAAAAGTAAGTCTTTTTATAGGTAAAAAGGTGGCACTACTGTTAACCCTGGTCATTTTAAAGTTAAAAATATAGTTAATTAATTTCAATATAAATAAACTCTGTATCTGTTTGACTGCTCATTCTTATTGAGCCAGATTTCCAAAATACAAACATGCGAGCAAATATATGTTAAAGAGATTAAAAAAAAAATGTGTTATGAGTTAAAGGTGATTCTCTAACCAGAACCTGGAAAATAAACGTATCTTTATATTCAAACTGCAGAGAAAAAAAAATCCATGATTATAAAGAGACCTATGACTTACTGAAAATAAAAGCCTCAAAATTAAAATTTTGCCATTTAAATGAATAAATCCTTCTACTTTTTAAGAATGATTATAGATTATATTAATCTCCCATTATCTAATTATAAAACAATCTATTCGTCCCTTAAAAATGCTACAGGAGTGGAATATTCATTTTTTTAAATCAGTCAATAAAAAACATTTTTGAGACATTAAATTGTGTTACAAAGCTTAAGTAAAAATAATTGCTTTCAAATCAACAGCTTGAAAATTTTACGTAAGAGGGTCAAGAAATAAAATTGAGACTTCCTGAATATATTTTGTATATGAAAGAACAAATTATCTAATTTTTGATGGATGCTTTTTTGTATGAAACTAAATTTTAAAAGAACCTCAGTAAACTCTGGTTCATAAACTTGAATGCTCTGAAGATATTTTCCCAAAGACTGTTTTATTTGGTCAAGCAGAAAATCACTATTAAAGCTGCAAGAAAACAAACATTTTTAAAGTCACATTTTTAAATGTGATAAAGAAATAGAGACAAAAAGGATGTTATTGTTAAAGATATTTCAATAAAATATTTAAAAATAATCAATTTTGCTATGCCATATAAGCCTATTATCTATGTATCACAAAATTATATTTATAATTCCACAAATATTCAAATTTGATTTTACAGGAAATTTAGCTTTTACACAGGAAATTAAGCTTTTCTTAAAAAGAACTTTGTGTTTTAATTAAATACAAAATTATAGAAGTTCTCTATATAAATTATTTTAAAGGTGAAAACTGAGAAATTTCTCATTCTTTCTCATATGATTTCATTTATTCTAGATCCAAACCACAGAAATAGCTGACATTTTACCAAAAGGCAGTATGAAATCTAGACTACATATTTTACTAGATATTACCCGTCCAGCTTTACCAAATGTTTAGACATTGTTTGGCTTAAAAGCATGAAGCGGTTCCAAACTGATTACTTGAAAATCTAGTTAAACTTGAATATAAAATTATTAGGTGAATTTCTGGGAAAAATTTTGAGGCTACACATTTAATATACTTTTTGATCTAGTCATTTTTCCATGTTATAAAGTCATTTGCCTGCTTTTAGCACCCTCTGCAGGTGAACCAATATAATGCATGACTTACATGACAAAGCAGAAAAATAGAACCTTTGTGGAACAGGCACAACAAAGTCAATTAAAGTGTAATAAAATAAAATAAACAAATTATACTTACTTCTACTGAGGTGAGATAAGTACTGTTTGCAAGTTAGGTATATAACTTCAACAACAAGAACAACAAAAATGTGCATGTATATTTTTCAAATACAAAATGCTACTCATTGATCATGCTACAGATGTACAAGAAAACCAAAACACAATGTTTAAAAAGTTACAATTTCACATGAAGAGTCAAAAAAAAATTAATTGAAAGAAAATGAAACTGTCAACTTACCATCCCTGTTGGACAGCAGACACACCAAACCATTGAGGCACGTTTCAGTGACTTCAGAGATGTTGGTGGCACATCTTCCTATAGTCTGAATAGTGGCTGCTGCAAATAGTTTATCCTGGCTTTTCACATAGGTCTAGAAATTATTATTTCAATTAGTTTATACATTGGTACTATCAAGTGAACTTTAAAAAAAACGCCCTTATTATACTAAGCTTTGTCAATATATAAGAATTCTAAAATACATATTCTCATCTACAGAAGATCTAACTAATAATGAAGTTTGATTTAGTTTTCTTTCTTTCTTTTTTTTTTTTTTACTTAGAGACTGTGCCTACATTAAGAGGCACATTTTCAGATCAGGTTCATTCACCTGTAGCCACTGTGACTTGTGAATCCAAAACAGATAGTGGGGAGCAGTCACCCAAAGACAACAATTAGTTTAAGTGCAAGGTTGAAAGAGATGATGAGAACTCTCTCTTTGGAGGTTTCAGTTCATTTAACCAGCAGCATCTGTGAATCTATGAAAAAAATGGTTGCTTTTTCAGAGAGATTAAATCCAAAAATTGAGAGAAAAGAAGGAAAGGGACCAATTTACTACTGACAAATATTTTACTTCAAAATGGTATCTGAATGCTAATAAAACTTTAACAATAGCTATAGTCAGCAGCATTTCAATACTTTATAAATACTCAATTTACAACACACCCAATCTCATAATTTTAAAAGATTTTCTTCTAAAAGAATGCTTTAAACTACACTGTAAGACAGATTTATAAAACTTAAAAATAAATCACTGCTTTAACAACAAAAAGTTCAAAGATCTTCACAAAATTTCTTTTAGCCCTAAAGAATTTCACTTTGGTTACAACTCTCCTAATTTAAAAACTAAACTTTTATTGTTTATATAAATGAATGGACTTTTACTGTGCATATTTATACACTAGTTGTATGAAATGGAATCTAAAATCCTATTTTAGGATTTCACTCATGTGGACTATGAAGAAACAAAGCAAAAGCACATAAAAACCAAACCCAAACAAATACTTGAAATCTGACCATAGAAGTGAAGTTATCAAAAGAGGAGGGTTGACGGTAGGGAGTAAATACAGGAATAAAGCTCAGAAACAGAAAGAGAGCAATGAATGGACACCCAAACAAATTATACGCTACAACAGAATAAAGGACAAGTGCAAATACAAAGAAAAAACTTCAAAAATAAAGCAGCAAAATTATAAAAATGAGACAAAAATAAAATTCAAGCAATGTTCTATCATGATAGATTACTAGATAAGAATTTTCTGGCATTAAAACTGGCATGAGTGGGTATCTAAGATATTCTAACTTCACAAGAATTTTCCTAGAAAAATATATAATTACTGAAAAATACAGTAATCCAGTTGTGAAATTAGAAATCATGGACATGCTACTGGATACTACCACTCCTCTCGAAAGTATAAGATCACACAGTTGAAAAGAAACAATGTCTATATAGCTAAAAAGAAATTTCATATGGGCATATAAAAGGCTTATGGCAATAAAATAAATCTATGAAAGTTGTAAATTCACAAAACTCTGGTTACTATGAAGCTTGTGGTATGCCATTGTTAAGAAACTGCTTAAAAAATATAAAACTGGTAATAGTGATAGGAAGTTTTTCCACTGCTATGCTCCACCAGTCTTCAGAACAGAGTATTTAACACCCATGAGGTAAGTTTTGAATAATATTTTGTAGGTTGTGTCTCATCCATTAGCATGCATAGTTTAAAAATGTAGTAAAACAAAAACAACAATAAAAAAAATCATGATGGGGCCCGTTTGAAATAAAAATTTTGAGTTACTCATGGTAGTGGCAGAGATGGCAGTGTCAAAAACAGTGATAAATAAAATAAGTACAGGTATCCAGCTTTCAAGTAGTGAAGGCAGCATGACTGCTGACTGCAGAAAGGACTATTGATGACAGCACAGAGAGATGAAATCTACCAGTAATATAATTTCAAAGAAAGTTAAAAACAAGTCTTTTCAAATTCTATGAAAACATTTCCCTTAAATTTTAAATTAGTAAATATTTATTCTTGAAATTTTATAAATTTCTTAGTTGCAATCTTGTCCTACAAAAGTTTTATTCCTAAATTTAAAAAGATGTATACTTAAATTAAAATTGAACACAAATCTCAGAAGCCATATTGTTTTAAAAGTTAAATTACCATTGTACACAGACCTGAAATTCTCGAAGAAGAGTTGATATGTTGGCTTCATTTGCTAAGTTTGTCAAAATTTCAAGCTATGGTAGAAGAAAGAAAATGTAAACATCTTAAAACACAAATAAAAAGATGAAATTAATAGAGGCTAGGCATTTATTTAGTAGAAAGATAATTTGTCCTTTTAAAAAAAATTCACTTTGCTGTAAATATGAAGCATTATAAACCAGATGAACTCTGTCTCACTATATCTACAAATAGAGAACAGATAATACATGCTGCTTAAAATTGAATTAGGAACAATAGAATCCTAAAACTTCTCTAATTGTTTGTACCAACTTAACAAATTATATCCAATCAATCTAAACAATTAAAAATAATTTGACTTTTCTTTCATGGATAAAGTTAGACAACAATTTGCTCTCATTTTATGCAAAGCAAAAAATATTCAGTTAATCTGACAGAGAGCATAAAAAAGGAACAGAGGATAAACAGGACAAACAGAAAACAGAATATAAAATAAACTCATGCCATTTGTAGCAACATGGATGGAACTGGAAGGGATCATGCTCAATGAAATAAGCCAGAAAGAAAAAGAAAAATACCAATGGTCTCACTCATAGCAGGAATTTAGAAAGCCCAAATAAGGGACCAGGAAAAAGACTAATTATAATAAAGTAAAAATCAAAATCAACAGGCAACTATAAACCAGAGACACACTGCAGGGTGGGGGGAGAGTGAGGGGGAAAGAAGGGAGTGGGATCAAAACAAGGGTGGTAGGAATTTTACGGGGACTATAACCAAGATGAAAATGCATGCATTGTACAAAAATGAAAAATGATGTAAAAAATAAATTAAATTAAAAAATAATAAATAAATGGTCTAAACAGTCCAATTAAAAGATCTATTGTAGGAATTCTTTGTATATTCAGGATATTAGTTGTTTTTCAAATATATATATGGGGATTTCACTTTCCATTTATTTTGTGAGAATATTTTTTTTGTACATTTTTAAAGCTACCTAAAACATATGAAAAGAATAAAAAGAACTCTTTTTTTTAAATAAATTTTATTTTTATATTCCCCATACTATTACAATCCCCTTATTTTGACCCCAATCCCTCCCCTCCCCGCCCCCCACCCCCCATAGAGTGTCTCTGGTTTATAGTTTTTTGTTGATTTTGATTTTTACTTTCTTAGAGTTATTCATTTTCCTGGTGCCTTATTTAAGTTTTCTGGATTCCTGCTATGAGTGAGACCATCCGGTATTTTTCTTTTTCTTTCTGGCTTATTTCGCTGAGCATGATCCCTTTCAGTGCCATCCATGTTGCTGCAAATTGCATGTGTTTATCTTTTTTGAATGCTGAGTAATAGTCTATGGTGTATATGTACCACATCTTCTTGATCCAGTCATCTATTTTGGGGCATTTGGGTTGTTTCCAAAGCTTAGCTATTATAAACAGTGCTGCTATAAACATAGGGGTGCAGGTGCTCAAAAAGAACTCTCTTTGATCTACTTGAGACTAACGTTGCCAATCTGATAATATTATTCCCAAATACTTTTGTATATATTTTCTATAAAAAAGGATACTGTCACACAGATCATAATGCAACCAAGAAAATTAGATTAACATTGACACATATAACACTGCTTCATTTAAGTTTATAATCATCTGAATAATGTATAATAAAGGATCCAGTTCAGTTTCACACACTTTATTTAGTTGTCTCTTTAGTCTCCTTCAAATTGAAAGTTTTTCATCTTTTTTACTTTTTATATTTAAAAGAAAAACTTATTTTTCAGCTCCAAACATATTTCTCTCCATAAAGAACCCATAATCTCTAGTCCTGCACAAGGGTAAAGCTCATTATTTGACAATAGTTTCTTTCTTTTAACCTACATGCTTTCATTACAAACCAATTATTTTGTAAAGTATCCTTCAATTTAGGAGACTTACATTTCCTTATGATTAAACTCAGTTTCCATGAAAATAACCAATCATTACAATATTTATTGAATAGTTCATTCTTCCCCCATGTTTGTAATGCCTCTATTATATAGTAAATTTTCATATGCACAATTATTTCTAGGTTTTCTATTCAATTTCACTTATTTTTCTCTCTAAATTTTAATCATTGTTTTAACCATTATAGCTTTATACCCCTAATTACATTATACTGTAGTTATCATGTCCTAAACACAACACTTTCATAACCTCTTGTTATTAGCATAAACCGTGACTTGCTCCTATTCTCAACACTATAATCTCCAATCGACCTATCAACCAACAACAAAAGTTTCACTCAAACAACTTTTCTATAAGTCTTTTCTAAATCTCCCAGAGAATAAAACCCACCTTTCTGTCTTTCATAGCCCTGAATTCAAATCTCTGTAATATCATTTAAAACATATCATATTGAAATGACCTATTTGTATGTCTATCTCCTTCAGTATACTGTTGAGTTATTTAAAGTGTAGGTAGCATGACAGTAAATGTACCCATTTTTTTTTATAGAGGCATGTTTTTATTTATTTATTTATTTTATTTGTTTGTTTGTTTTTTTTGTTTATACATGCACTGGGTACAGTCAGAAGCACGGGAGGGTGAGAGAATTCACCAGAGCCAGAGCAGGGAGCAGAGCAGGCAGAAGGACCGAAGTACACTGCTGAGGGGAACAGCGGGCAGCAGGAGAGGTCTGCGCGCCATGTGGGACCCTCCTCTGGTGGCTGGGGAGCAGCTGGGGATCTTACCGGCACCACAGAGGCCGCGGGCAGCCTCGCAACCCAGCGCTCAACCGCTGCGTCACCAGGGAGGCCCTGTACCCATTTTTTTTTTTAAAGCAGAACTGTATTTTACTAATGCGAGAAACTATAGCAGTATGTTCAAACTAAATATGTATTAGAGTATCTGAAAATAAAAGTATGAATACCTTCAGGGTCTTGATCATAGTTGGATCAGTTGACCTAACGTAGAAACTCTTCAGATAAGGTTCAAACATACCCTAGATTACAAAAACAATTGTGTAAATAAATATAAATGCTACTGTATTGATTTTGCTCTTAAATTGTATGTTCACAATGCACATACCTTTCTTTGAATTGACATAGTTGCTATATTCTGTAGAACAATATACTGCACCTCCCTAGAAATTAAAGGACAATTTTCAATAAGTATATTTTCCAATGACTTATCTTTAAGCAAACAGTACATAAAGGGAAAAAAATCAGTAAAAACTTTCATATTGAATGGAACTCAAATTGAAAAGTTTTTCAGTAAATCTTAGGCACCTATGTCTTCTTTTAAAATGTATCTTCTGAAAAACTATTAATAGATGAGATTTGATTAATCATTAGGAAGAGTTAAAACCAATTTTATAATACTGTATTCTGAAGATGTAAAGTCAATAATGTTGCTGATCTGAGTACACGCAATGAGGATATTGTTACGGCTAATGGAATAAACATCACCATAGCGGGAATACAAACTCCTGATCAGAAGGCTCATTGTATCATTCAATCTTGTCCAAAGTAAAATATTTAAAAAGCAGTTCTACTTTAAGTCCAAATAGCTAAGAAATGCTGGTACAACTGAATCAGGTAAGGGCCTCCCTGGTGGCCTAGGGGTTAAGTCTCAGTGCTATCACCATTAAGGCTGGAGTTTGATCCCCTGCCAAGGAGCTAACCCACATGGTGCAACAGACCTCTCCTGTCTCCCCTGCTGCTCCTCTATACCCCAGTTCTTTCACGGCCAGGAAAAAAAAAAACTTCAGGTGAAAGATGCATTCAGCTTTCTGAAAACCTTTGAATTAGCCATAGAAAAGAAGTTATTGAACTGATTTAAAAAAGAGAGAGAATTATTATGATAGAGACGAGAACAGGAATACAAAGGAAATGATAGTTCACTAAGGAATACAGCAGGTTAATATTGCGGCCCTAAGTTCTAGTTAAGAACAAAATTAACTATCTCCCCCTCTTCTCCCCCCAACTCTCTCAGAAGTCAGGACTCAATGAGAAAATTTTTAATTTAAAATAACAAATTGTTGCAAAATATCCAGGGTAAGCTAAATTACTAAAACAAAGGTAATCTTAAACACAGAAAGCAAAAACAACAGCAACAACAACAAAAACAAAACAAAATCTGGTCTTAAACTGAAAGTGCATGTCACGGGAATTCAGTAAGTTTTCTGAACTGTTGACCTGAACTGCTGAATTAGTGAGTGAAGAGTACATGAATTTCTTTAAAATATTTAGCTTTTAAAAATAAAGTTATTTTATAATAAAGCAAAATACAGTTTGCAACTTCACAGGAAGCAGTGATTATGTCATAAACTATGTAAGTTAGTACATGAATTGCTCTATATGCACTCATACTAATTACGTTAAGTTAATCTGATAATAAATTAGCATAGTACATTCAATGATTACAGATTTACTAAAATTTCAAAATATTATTAAAGTCACACCTAGAAATATCAAACACTAAATACTCGGCTACTAGTGACAAAACATATTACATGCCAAAAAATACTTTCAATCTCTTTGAAAGTTAAAAAACTTTCAATTTTTATCATTAACTTTAGGATAAATTGTATAAAGGCCTTTATGATCATAATACTGTATTCTGAAGATGTAAAGTCAATAATGTTGCTGATCTGAGTACACGCAAGGAGGATATTCTTAGGGCTAATGGAATAAACATCACCATAGCGGGAATACAAACTCCTTAAGTGTAAAATCAATGATAAAATACAGTCAGAGCCATGGAAAACAGATTCCATTTGTTCAAACATACTTTTAAATGAACTGAAAAGAAAAAACATAAAATTATGTCCTACCTATTGCTACGAAGTAAACGCACTAGTGATTTAGAAATAATACCAGCTTCAGATTTTGGTGCTATGTGCCAATACAGCTGAGCAACTGCCATAACCACCTAAAAAATAAAGCATGAAAACAGCAAGAAATAAATACTGGAGCACCATACAGAGTACATTCTTAGATATTATTTCCTTTAAATTCTACGAAATTCCTGTGAAATATAATGAGTATATTGTTACTCTTTGTAGCAGGTTGAATACTGTCTACCCAAGAGATCATGTGACCCTCAGAATGCAACCTTATTTGGAAATAGTCTTTGCAGACATTATTAAAGAATTATCATTATTAGATCATATTGGGATAGGGTAGGGGCTTTACATTCATTGACTGCCCTAAAGAGAGAAAATGATACACAGAGACACAGAAGACAGCAAAGTGAAGATGGAGGCACACACTGGAGTGATGCATCTATTACCTAGGAAATGTCAAGGATTGCTGGCAATCACTGAAAGCTAGCAAAAAGCACTTTCTACCATGGAGCCTCCAGAAAGAACCAACCCTGCTGACACCTTGATTTGGGCTTCTGAACTACTGAAACATAAGAGAACATTTCTGTTATTTTAATCTATCCAGTTTACAGTAACTTGTTATGGTAGTCTCAGGAAACTAGTACATCCTTGGAAAAGAAAATAGATGTTAGGGCCTCCCCTGGTGGCACAGTGGTTGAACGCTGGGCTGCGAAGCTGCTCGCAGCCTCTGCAGCGCCAGTTCGATCCCTGGCCACTGGCGAGGGTCCCACATGGCCCACAGATCTCTCCTGCCACCCACTGCTCCCCTCAGCAGTGTACTTCATCAGTCTGCCTGCTCTGCTCTCCCCTCTGGCTCTGGTGAATTCTCTCACCCTCCCATGCTTCTGACTGTACCCAGTGCTTGTATAAATGAATAAATAAAATCTTAAAAAAAAAAAAAGAAAGAAAATAGATGTTAAAAGAACTACCCAAAGTGTCACCACCAGTACATGGCAAAACTTGGTATGACGCTCCAAATCTCATACTCTTAGTACTGCTGCTAAGAATTTAAAAAAAATAAACACGTCTTATAAACTGAAGTCGTAAATTTTAAGATAACTGACAAGTACGCTGAAATAAAGAAAAATCAGTATATTTTCATTACAATCAGGGGAGTCTACCAAATAATTCCACCAAAACAGTAGCATTTGAAATGATCTTGTTTGTAGAACTTTAAAAAGTTTTTAGCTCAAAGCCATTAAAAGGGTAATCAGAAATTATTGGCCATAAAATATAAGAGTATTATGATTACCCTACATGCTTCCACACTTAAATCCAGAGAACAGATGTCCAGATTACCACTCACTCAAGTTAAAAGTATACAGTTTAACATATGCCAACTGCAAGGAATGGTAGTAAGAAGTACATCATCTTGTCTTTTGCGCACAAGATACATTACTAAATACTACATTTCTCCTTGGTATATAAACTTTAAACAAATATATGGCAGGAGTTTAGCATATGCCAAAAGAGTATGAACATCTGAGGGTGCTTAACAGTTTCTTCTGAAACTAAGAAACATTTTTTAAAATACTGTTAACAGGGTCCTAAATTTACTATTTGCATTTTGTTGCACTTTTTTTTACAATTCTGACATAAGAGATTTCAGACCTTACTTGAGAAGTAGAGTAGGTTTAAAGACACCACCTTTCTTCACCTGTGATCCACAAATATGCTTTAATTAAAGAACAAACTCTCCTGAATTGAAATCTTATAAAACAAAATCTCATTTAATGACTGCCTTAATTTACAAGAAGGAGATAGTCATTTAAAAAATATTAAAGCATATAACTGGCTAATAACTTATGATATATGGTAGAAAAGAAAAATGAAGCTTAATGTTAACATGTTTTACAGATAATAAATTAAATCCTTTTCTATTAAAAACAGTAAGTCTAATGCTACTAAGCAATAAGATAAACTGTACTTTCTATATATGTCAATGTTTTTAAGATTCTAGATCCACTCATTATGTCATTTGTTCTAATATATTATTCGGGCACTCCCTAACTTAAAAGGGCTAAAGATATTCTCTTTGCCCCAGTATTAAAAAATCTAATAGTTTAAAGTTTCTTCAATAGACGGTATTTGAAATTTATAGTCTAATTTGTAAAAGACAATCAAGGAAGCTCCTTAAACTCCAAAATCCAAAATGACTGAACATATATAAATCTCATAGGCCTTCCAGTTATTACACAAGTTCTTAATAAAGTACACCATATACACAGTTTTCTATTCTTAACTATTCATACCACTATCTCCTTATCTAGATTGTTAGAACAGCCTCCCCACAATCTCTCCAATATTGCTTATTTCCAGTTTAAAGGCACACAGCATTGAGCAACTAAGTTTCCTGACACAAAAGTCTTTAGTTATTTGAGAATAAGACTAAATCAAAAAATCTATTCCCTCTGGAGCCTTTTTGTAGTATCAAATAAGCAGGATACAAAAATAATAGTGGAACAAAAAGTAAACTAGATCTATTTGGCATATAATCAAATAAGGTGGGAACCAAACATATTGGGACAAAAACTACAAATTACCTCTATTTATTTCACCATTCAAGAACACTTTGAATCAGTAAGCTTTTGGATTCTAAAATGAATTTCAAAGACAAATTAATTAATAGTGAGTCTATCATAATGGAGAGTTTTAGGTGGCAAACCACAACTGCCTAAGTAGTATCTGGCTAAGCTAGGGCACACTGAAATACAAGAATATTTTACAATATGAGTAAAGTACTATTTGTTACTACTATGCATGGTTACTTAACAGCGATTTGGAAAATGAATTACTAAGTATAAGAAAAAACTTATGCTAATTACTAAGACACATATATTAAGATACTAAGATACAAAGCACTAAAGCATCAGAAAACTTCAAAATAAGTCAAGTGAAATTCCTCATCTATAAAGTTTTTACAAATTGAACAGAACTTTTAAGAATTTTAATATTTAAATTGAAAATCTATCAAATCTTTAGTTTTTATTTCCAAGTAATAGCAAAGACAAGCTACAAACAAGTAATTTAACTCCATAAAATAAGCAAACCAGAACATTCTGCAAGATTGGAGATTTAAAAGATATAAAAACCAAAGGCATTAGATTTGGTTTAGATATTAGATAATGATTTCTATAAGCCACCTATAAAAGAAAATTTAAGATAAATGAGTATTAAATGAGATGAAATTTTATTGAAATGAAAAGGTAGAAGGTGGAAAGAACTAACCAGGGGAAAAAAAAGTGGTTTAAAGTAGTATGTACATCACGATTTTAACTTGGTTTAAATATATACTTGTATAGACATATACACATGTGAATATAAAAATATTTATGGAGAAAAAAGATCTAAAAGAAAATGCATTAAAATATTAATAACAGATTTCTGAGTGATGGGAATGTGATGCTTTATTTTAGTTTCGCTAATCTATATTTTCTAATTTTCTATGGTATGCATGTATTGTCCTAAAATACGAAGGATTATTTAAAATAAAAAGGTGTAAAACAAAATAAAGTCAAAAAACTTAGGACTAAAATCAAGATGATTTTTAACTGCTATTACTACCAGTTTAAATTTACTATGTATAAGCCATTATGCTAGGACCTTTTGTTATATGTTAGTCTCTTGAAAACTCTTTTTTTTTTTTTATGATTTATTTTATTTTATTTATACAGGCACTGGGTACAGTCAGAAGCATGGGAGGGTGAGAATATTCACCAGAGCCAGAGCGGGGAGCAGAGCAGGCAGACTGACGAAGTACACTGCTGAGGGGAGCAGCAGGCAGCAGGAGAGGTCTGCGTGCCATGTGGGACCCTCACCTGGCGGCCGGGGATCAAACCAGTGCTGCAGAGGCTGTGGCCAGCTTCGCAGCCCAGCACTCAACCGCTGGGCCACCAGGGGAGGCCCTCTCTTGAAAACTCTTAACAGGTTTTTAAGAGATAGAAATATTATGGACTGACCCCAGATCAGGTACTCATAACTACAATCAAGTACCAGAAAAATAAAAACAGTTCTTCAATAAACTGAGAAGCATCCTGAGCTCATTACTTAGGAAAAGCCAATTAACAAAACCATAAAAAAGTAAATGAAGTCCAATAGGTACACAACTACTAAATTAAGCAATATAAACAAAAACTTTTTGGTATGGCAACAGGATGTATAAACAAATAAGCCAATACTCTATTATTACACTAATAAATAAAGACTTTCAAAATGAACTTTAAATAATCTAAATTATTTCTTGTAAGGTTTTAACATACCGCTGCGTTCCTGCTCTGAAGCAAAGGTTTTGTATTCCGAATTAAAAGCCTATGGTCTGGATCCATAATATATGGTTTCTTCTTTTTGTCCGTCTTTTCCTTTTCTTCATCATCAGATTCATAGAAATTTTTTTCATTGTCCTCTAGGACATCATCCTACAAGGAAAAAAACAATCCCAAGATTAGTTAAGACTTTGAACGACTCAAATGTTATACAAAGAAAGCTTTAAACATCTACAATATTTTATTATAGAATATTACTGGTGAGGCAATTTAAAAAATATTACACTAGCATAAAAGGTCTGTTTTGTCTTATAACAGCATTCTTTAGTACTATAAATAATACTTCAATATTACATAGTAAACTTTTGAAAATGTTAAAAAGCTATAGAAAATACTCACAACTTCCCAAATGGAAAACTTGACCATTAAATTCTAACAAAGCATATAATATGAAACTACTTAAAACTATTTTACAATTATTGGTCACTTTGTAACTAGATCAAAAGATCAAAACAAAGAGAGTTGTTTAAACTACAACATGTATAAAATAAAGTATAACATAGTTTAACATAACTAGACTAAAAACTAGTGACTAAGCAGATCTCTGTGTTACAAAGGATTTATATGTACACATAGGAGTTGACTATGTTTTTGTTTTGTACTTTTCATTTTGAATTGCTTATCTCTACAAATATAATCTCCCTATAGTCCCTTAGTCCTAAAAAATAAACAAATAAAAAGCACACAAAGACAACAATATCCATATGAATCCAATTCTACTCTTTTTTAGAGGTAACTTCTGTTACAGAATACCTGAAAATTACTTTCCTCTTTTGGAGCAGATAGATGTTCTTTTCCCTACTCCTCTCATTAAGTAAAACTAGAAACCTATGTATTACATGTAAAACAAACATAAGGAAATGTGGAGGGAAAAAGAAATACTGGCTAGAAACTTCAAAACTCAAAAAAATGACATAACAATGAGTTCATTGGGTTTTTGTTTTTACATAAAAGACTGGATGTTGGAAAAATGGTAACCAAAAACACCCACAGGCAAATATACAACAAACCCTCTAAAATCTGCTCTCTGTAACCAGAGAACCAAGAAAAAAAAAAGTCTAGGAAGACAAAACCTGTAGAAAGTAACTGCTCTGGTACAGTCAATAAGACAGAAAAAACTACAGTCCCATCTCTACCAGCAAAATCTAACATGGGCAGGATAGATCTTCCACCCTCACTACAGTGAGATGCACCAACCATCCCACTGGGGTGCTGTCAGAAAAGTCCAAGATGTGACCTGGACTTCAATCCCCCCCAAAAAGTAATGAGGTATTCCTGAGGTGTCAGTGGAGGCTACACAGGAAGCTGGGACATCCAAGTCCACCCTTGAAAGGTAAATTTCCTCTCTACTGAGCTAGTATAAGAGGACATCTAGCGGACACTTAGGGTTTGCACCACCGCCACCTAGTGGTAACAACAATTCACCTCTCTTTGTTGTCAGCTCAGGACTCAAGGTAGACTAATACCAACCAAAGGAACTTCTATCCCTCCTTGTCAGAGAGTTATCAGAGGAGGTCTAGTCAGAAGCCAGAACCCCACCCACAGTAACAATGAGCATGACTCCCTGAGGTATTAATGGAGGCTGAATGAGGATCTTGGACTTCTACTATGACCTGACAAAAATGAAATTGTTATTATTGAGTATACTCCCCATGTCACCTCTCCCTACTGGAGAACGATGTCAAACAGGCCCAGTTAAAACAGAAGGTTTGAATAAGATTCAGAACCTCATATCCAGAATATCAGTCATTCATCATCCCAAGAGCAAGGACAATCTAAAACTGGATGAAAAAATATAACCATTTTATGTCAAGATGTTAGATTCCCGAATAAGGATTTTAAAGTTGTCATCATAAAAAAATCTCAATGAGAAACTAGGAACATCCTTGAAACAAACAAAAAAATAGCAAGTCTTAGCAAAGAATTATAAAGTCTAAACAGAAATACAAGCTACAAAGAAAGTCCAAGTAGAAACATTCTAATTTAAAAATACAAGAACCAAGATTATACAATGAATGAGATCAAAAGAAATATTGAGGAGACCAAGGAATCCATCAATAAACTGGAACACAGAACAAAAGAACTTACCCAAACTGAACAACAGAGGAAAAAACAGACTGAGGACAAAAAGAAACAAAATAACTTCAGAGACCTGTGGATTATAACACAATTAACACTGTTTTGTGAAGAGGGCAGGGCTGAAAGAATACTCTAAGAAACAGTCACTGAAAATTTCCTAAATTTGGAAAAAGACCACATAGATTGAGTAAACTGGACAAACATGAAGAAATCCATAATGATACAAGTCAAACTACTAAAAATATTAAAGACAAGGAAATAATTTTGAAAAGCAGCAAGATAGAAAAGACATATGACAGGATGAGATAAGGAATCTGAGCAGTTAATGATAAATATGAAAATCTAGGATAAATTCAAAGACAACTTAGAAGTTACAATCAATAGGAGCCAGTGACAGATGTGATGGTGAGAGCCGGACACTCAAGAAGGGGTCTCCATTCCCAGCTTAGATGACCATGCAGATGATGCTATCAGATGATGCTATGTTTGCAAAGGAGGTAGACATTTTTTCCTTTCCAAGGCTGCTTGCAAAACAAACATCCTTAAGATAGTCCACACAAAAACTATCAATGCCTTTATGCAAAAGAACTGCAAAACTAAGAAAAATTCATTAAAATTGACTCCCAATGGTTTATTTTGCTATTATCTGAACCGACCTCTATTTTTTGACATGAACTGCTTTTCTCCCCCCAGCAAAAGAAAAGGTATAATTTGTGTCCTCAAATCATTTTTCCTTCCACATGGCACAAGAGTTTTAAAAATATAACCAGGGGGCCTCCCCGGTGGCGCAGTGGTTGAGCGCTGGGTTGCGAAGCTGCCCGCGGCCTCTGCGGCGCCGGTTCGATCCCTGGCTGCTCCCCGGCCACCGGAGGAGGGTCCCACATGGCGCGCAGACCTCTCCTGCCGCCCGCTGCTCCCCTCAGCAGTGTACTTCGGTCCTTCTGCCTGCTCTGCTTCCCGCTCTGGCTCTGGTGAATTCTCTCACCCTCCCGCGCTTCTGACTGTACCCAGTGCATGTATAAACAAAAACAAACAAACAAACAAATAAATAAATAAAACATGCCTCTATTAAAAAAAAATTAAAAAAATTAAAATATAACCAGGTAAAAAGTACTTAGACTTGATACCAAAATCACCATCCATAAAAGGGAACACTGATAAATTGGATCTCATTAAAATTAAAAAGCACTGCTGCACAAAATAATCCTCTTAAAAGGAAAAAAAAAACCCAACTAATTATAGACTGCCAAAAAAAAATTTGCAAAGGACTGGTACCTAGAATATAAGAAGAATTCCTAAATATCAACAGTAAATAAACAATTCAGTTAGAAAAGGGGTAGAAGACGTTATTATGGCCTGAATTGTCCAAATTTTCATGTTGAAGTTCCAATCCCCAATATGACTTTATGTAGAATTTTTAAGCTTTTTTTAAATAAATATGTAAGGATGAATGAGATCATAAGGGTGGGGCCCTAATCCACTAGGACTCGTAGTCCTGCAAAGACACAACAACGCATGTCACCCACACAGAAAATGCTCTGTGAGGGTGAGGAAACAGCAAGAAGACAATCACCTGAAAGTTAAAGAGGCCTCAGGAGAAACCAAAGCAGCCAACATCTTGACCTTAAACTTTCATTTTACTGAAGAACTGTGAGAAACTCTGAGAAATAAATTTCTGTTGGTTTTACTCAATCTGTGGCATGTATGTCATTATGGTAGCCCTAGCAAATTAACAGACCTTGGTGCTTAGAGTGGAGTGTTGCCATCACAAATACCTAAAATGTGGAAGTAGGTTTGGAACCAGGTTATGGGTAGAGATTGGAAGTTTTGAGGTTCATGTTTAAAAAAACTTAGATGATCTTGAACAGGTGATTGGCTGGAATATGGATGTTAAAGTGACTTTGATGATGTCACATATGGAAATGAGGAGCATGCCACTGGAAACTGGAGAAAGGTGATCCTTGTCATCAAGTGGCAAAGAACTTGGCTCAATTGTATTCTGGTGTTTTGTGGAAAACAGAAGCTAAAAGTCATGAACCTGGATATCTGGCTCAGCATATTTCTAAGCAAAGTGTTAAAGGTGCAGCCTGATTTCTCCTAGATGCTACTAGTAAGATAAGAAAGGCTGATAAATTAAGGAATCATTAGGCAAAAAGGAACCAGAACCAGACTAATCATACTGTGAAGAACAAGAAAACATGCTCAGGAGAGAATACCAAAGGTGAACAAGGATGGGAAATCATTTGATATAGAGATCATAAGTACAACTCATGGATTAAATCAGACATCTTACTAGAAGTCAAGAATAGAGATGGAAACTGCAGACTGAATAAAGGGTCGAGATGTGGAACAAAAAGAAGGAAGGCTGTCAGATTTCTGGAATTCCCCAGGACAGGACAATGTGAAGGCACACAGAAAAGGTGGCCATCTACAAGCCAAGGAGACAAGCCTCAGGAGAAGCCAAACTTGCCAAAATCTGGATCTTGGACTTTCAACCTCTAGAATGACAGAAGTAAATCTCTGTTGAGTCAGCATCTTAGTCTGTGATATTTAGTTTAGCAGCCCTAGCAAATGAAAGCAGACATCAACAAACAATTCACTGCAGGAGATACATAATAGTTAAAAAAAAAAAAAAAAACAACACACAAAGTCAACTTTACTATCAATTATTACTTCAAAGTATAATCCCCTCAGAAGTAATTTGCTTTTATACTTCTTATGAAATTTCAACTTGCTTGGCCTGCTATGAGAACATCATAGGAGAGATTTTTAGACCTGGCTCTGTTAATTACTACTGTATATCAACTGCATAATTCTGTAAGTTTGAAGTAAAAGGAAAAAAATTTTCAATAAATGAAATGTTGATGTCTTTATGAGGTTAAAGATGAACATGAGCAGTCTTCCACAAAGGATTGGAACCAATCATCAATAACATTATATCGGAATCTTATGTTATTGCTGGCTGTCTTCCGTGGTCTTGGTTTACAACCAGTCAGAACAGATGTTTGCCCAAAAAGAAAGGAAGTTAGCTGTATACAATTAGTATGGGAGTAGTAGGTCACACCAGTTCACTATCAGTGCTGACTCTATGACCATGGCAAATTATGTGACCTCTTATTACCTTCATTTCTCATTTGCAAATGGGAATAAAACAGTATCTATATCAGATAAGCCTTTATTATACTGTGTTAATTTAGTGATAGCTATACAAGCACTTGGCACCTAGTGTTTAAATAAACACTCAAATAGTGTTCAATTAGTGGTAATCCTGTTCTTCCTATTAATTAATTTTCTTTTTATAAACTATGTTATGTAAATTATTACTGTACCTATATTCAAATATCTCTAGTGCAAGATATGAAGAAAAATTTCCTTAAAATTATTCCTGATAAAGAAATTGCCTCATATTTGAGAATTTACAAATGTCGCATGAGACTCTTGTGCAATTGTTTCATTTTGAACCCTAATGTAGTGATTGGGGAACACATTACACTTAAATCAATGTTAGCTATAGGTGCTTGAAGGAAATCACAATCCCCAGTGACAAAAATGTCATCATAAAGAACATTTTTTAAAAAACAGGTAACATGCTTCCCTAAAGGCTAAATAGGCAATTTAGAACAACTCTCCAGTAAGAACAAGAAAAGCTAGGTAAAAAAAACAAGTAGCATGTCTATTGGAAGGCACTAAAGAGCTCTTTAAAAGAACAGTGATAAATTACACAGGAAAGACCCAGAAGTAGTAAACCTAAAAATCTGATGGTATTTGCAATTGTTTTCCCTTACAAAAGCATGTATTACAGAAGTCTGAAAAATCTAAAAGCTGATCTCTTATTCACAAAAACATAGAAACAAAACTAGAGGTCAGGATCCACCAAAAAGCAAAATTCTTACAAACCCTCCTAATCTTTGGTACAAGAAAGCCTGAGAGTCTATACCTGATGGAGAAAAGATGACAAAATTAATGTCCATCTTTTAATCATCTCAATCCACAACTGAGGTGGTTAAGTAAACTAAGATTGTGGACACCCTTACCTAGTGATATTCTACAGCAAACCATAAATCCATCATCCAAAGTTTCAAAAGGATAACAACAATTTCTTGTAAAAAAAAGGAGAGAAGGGGGCCTCCCCGGTGGCGCAGCAGTTGAGCGCTGGGTTGCGAAGCTGCCCGCAGCCTCTGCAGCGCCGGTTCGATCCCCGGTTGCTCCCTGGCCACAGGAGGAGGGTCCCGCATGGCGCGCAGACCTCTCCTGCCGCCAGCTGCTCCCCTCAGCAGTGTACTTCAGTCCTTCTGCCTGCTCTGCTCCCCGCTCTGACTCTGGTGAATTCTGTCACCCTCCCGCGCTTCTGACTGTACCCAGTGCTTGTATAAATAAATTTAAAAAAATAAATCTTAAAAAAAAAAAAAAAAGGAGAGAAGGGATGGATGATGGAAGGGAAGGAAAAGTCAGTGTAATTAAGGGTCAGGATATTGTTTCCACTTGGGAGGAAAAGCAGAATGGTAAGTGGAAAGAGTCAAGAGGGGGGCTTCCTCAAGTCTACTTATATTCTGTTTCCTAATCTGAGTACTTGCTACATGGGTATATTTAGTTGTGAAAATTGATGAAGTCTTTTGCTTCTGACTCAAGAACATTACATATATCTACTACAATAGAAAATTTAAATATGCATGTAAAAATTAGTGATGTTAAGTACAAATCAAGAAAAAACAAAGACAAAAACAGAAAAGCAAGAAAATGAGGATATTGGACAAGAATTTAAAATTAATTGTAAAGAGGCCTCCTCCCCGGTGGCGCAGCGGATTGAGCACAGCACTGTGAAGCTGACCGCAGCGTCCACGGCGCCAGTTCGATTCCCGGCTGGCCAGGGAGATTCCCACATGGCGAAGCAGACCTCTCCTATCTCACCAGATGCTCTCCTCAGCAGTGTATTTCAGTCCTTCTGCCTGTTCTGCTTCCTGCTCTGTCTCTGGTGGATTCTCTCACCCTCCCACACCTCTGGCCTATACCCCAGTGCTTATATAAATAAATAAATCTTAAAAAAATAAAAATAAAAATAATTGTAAAATAACTGTGGACAGCATGTTCAAGGAATTAAGTAATAAGAACAAGCTTTGGACAGGGAACACAACCCTGCATTATTTTTACAGAAAAGTCCGATTTGCTTTTTATGTCACTTTGATATAAAGCATTATTAATTTCAGCAACTGCTGATAGAGGTAATACAGCAATATTTTAAAATTTGACCTTGATTAATTTTATATTTGAACACATTAACTGGAATAAGATTTGTGCTCTCCCAAATATGCAAATTATTAAATTGAATAAATGAGGACTCAGACTTTATATCTTACTTTGAACAGTTTTAATAATTGTTAATTAACATTTTTTTACAGATTTATTTATTTACGCATACAAGAGCTAGGGTACATGCCAGAGACGTGGGGGATGGGGAGGGTGACGGGATCCACCAGAGACAGAGTGGGGAACAGAACAGGCAGACCAACAGAAATACACTGCAGAGGGAAGCAGCGGGCAAGACAAGGTGAGGTATGCCTCACCATGCGGGTTTGTCCCTGGCTGGCAGGGGACCAAACTCTTACTGCAGAGGCTGCAGACCACCTCATAATACGGTGCTTAACCCCTTGTGCCACCAGGGGAGCCCCAATTAACATTTATTTATTTATTTATTTATTTATTTTTAAGAATATTTATTTATTTTATACAAGAACCAGGGTACAGGCCAGATGCATGGGAGGGTGAGAGGATTCACCAGAGACAGAGCGGGGAACAGAACAGGCAGACCAACGAAATACACTGCTGAGGGGAGCAGCAAGCGGGCGAGAAAGGAGAGGTATGCAGCGCCATGTGGGACCCTCGCCGGCCAGCTGGGATAGAACCGGGGCTGCCGAGGCTACGGAAAGCTTCACAGCGCTGAGCTCAACTGCCTGCACCACCAAGGGAAGCCCACCAATTAACATTTTAAATGTATACTGGAATGAGTTTTATTTTCACCTTGTCCAGAAACAGAAAACTTGGTTAAACAAGCAAATTAAGATATACTTAGATGTTTAATCTGCCTAAGAGTAAAACTAGATAAAATGGGTTTAAAAAATGTTGAAATCCATTTACAGAGGAAGTTTCCATGTGCTAAACTTAGTAGACTAAATGTATATCACATGTAAAAGAGGGAGCTAAACCAATGTTAATATACCTCCATGTGTATTTGAAAGCAATACTTTATCAATATCTTATTTTTGCTTGAACATTATGCTTAATGTTTTTAACTTATTCTTTACATTTTAGTACATTTCTGACCTAGAAACTGGGATTACATACTCTGGATTCATGCAACACATCTGTGAATTTGGAACTAAGTAGAAAGGTCTCTCCTACATAGCTGAAATAGCTGTTATAGTCTGTAGAGATTATTCCAAGTATCAAGTTTTCATACAGATATGCATAAAATTTCAGCCATTTTAAAGTCTGATTTCCTACAACCTAAACCCATCAACGGAAGCAAAGATAATGCGATGGAGGTAGGTACTCTGCTCTTCACTTTACATGTTTTATACTACAGCCCAATGACCACTGTACCACACAGGTGGAAGTATGGTTTTGAGGACCATTTAACACTGAATCTCCCCCAATACATCACAATTACAGAAACACCTGTGCCCAATAACTTGGTGTTGAGCCACTATGAAAATTCCATGTTCAATTGTCCACAACACTTCCCATTTCTTAAGACTGTATGTTCAGCTCTAGTATATAAGAACAAGCTTTCTGAGTACAGAGGTCCTCAAACTTTAGAGAAGGTAAATGTCTACTGAACTGAAATTAATAAATTTAATTCTACTTTAAGACATTAAAAATGTTAAAGCAGAACTTTTACAATATTCATAGAGACAAAAATAAATCAGTTAAAGTTTTTCTTTTCTCCTGAAATGGAAAAAAAAAATTTAACTTTAGATAGGCTGAGGGGAAGTAAACTAGGGATCCAAGAAACACCAAGCTAAAAATTTAAAAAAAAAAACAAAAACCTAGGTTATAACCCTTTACATAAAATGTTAAATTTTATAAAGAAGGCATTTATTCATTAACTCCAAAATGTCCATATATCTAAAATAAAGGATACCCTTTGGGTCTCTAGAAGAAGTTATATATGAGGAGAAAATGTTGGCGAGGATGTGGAGAAAAAGGAACTCTCCTGCACTGTTGGTGGGAGTGCAAACTGGTCCAACCACTATGGAGAGCTGTGTGGAGATTTCTGGACCTACTAAACATAGAGCTTCCATATGATCCAGCAATTCCACTCCTAGGTATTTACCCAAAGGACACAGAAACATCAATTCCAAAGAGCACCTGCACCCCTATGTTTATAGCAGCACTGTTTACAATAGCTAAGCTATGGAAAGAACCCAAATGCCCAAAAATAGATGACTGGATCAAGAAGATCAATACACCATGGAATATTACTCAGCATTCAAAAAAGATAAACAATGCAATTTGCAGCAGCCTGGATGGCGCTGGAAGGGATCATGCTCAGCGAAATAAGCCAGAAAGAAAAAGAAAAACACCAGATGGTCTCACTCATAGCAGGAATCTAGAAAACTTAAATAGGGGACCAGGAAAAAGAATAACTATAGGAAAGTGAAAATCAAAATCAACAAAAAACTATGAACCAGAGACACTCTATGGGGGGGGCGGGGGCCGGGGAGGGGAGGGATTGGGGTCAAAATAAGGGGTCGCAATTGTATGGGGAATATAAAAAAATTTATTTAAAAAAAACAGTATGAGGAAAACCAGCAGAACATAAAGCTAAAAAAAAAAAAACTGACTGCATTTGGAAAGCAGGGGAAAAAATACTTACTATGTGACACAGCAATTACATTCCTAGAAAAAAGAAAAAATTGTGCAAATACTTATAGCACTGGTGGCACAGGTTATAGCTCCTTGGGTATACAGAAAAGTTCAAGCAAACATAAGAAAGTTTAATCTATGACTTCCAAACACAGATACGTGTGTGTGTGTGTGTGTGTGTGTGTGTGTGTAGAGAGAGAGAGGGAGGGAGGGAGGCATCGGGGGGAGGTAGGGAAGAGAGGGAGATGGAGAGATGGAAATGCAAGATGAGAGAGGCAGAGACAAACAATATATATGGTAACTATCCCTCCTATGACAGAGAGGAGAAGGAAATATGGAAGAATTTCTAGAATACACTAGGTTCAAAATGTGGGGGCTCCTCTCCTGTAAGACAGCTCTCCTTCCCCATAAACACTCTCACTCATTAGCCCTCATCACATCACCACAGGGGGAACTAGGGTAGAGAGAAATGATAGTAAATGAACTATAAGTAAATGAAAGATCATTTCCCTGATCTAGGGATTTGGTGTTTCTACTTTTGTATGTATGTATGTATATACACTACATAGACATCATATATACACCAAATGGGTATATGTAAATGTAAACATAAGGTAATATCTCAGAACTTTTACTCCTTAAACACAACTCTGGTGAAAAAGTCAAAACAACATTTGCCTATGGGACAGGGATCAATTTAGAAGGATAATAGCAATATTCCATGTCCAGATTGTATGTGTGCTACTAACATGATATTAATTATCAAAATTCTAAGCTGTATGCATTACAATAAATAAAAATTTTACATCAACAAGAGACAGAATTATAAACAAACACTGAAACCTAATTAGTAATGTACATACTGAAACTTTTTGGAGTAATACATACTGATGTATTTTTGAAATTCATAAAAAAACCATGACATGTTCTGTTTTAATACTGGAATGTCTAAATTCTGTATTTCGTGTTCATTTCTCCAATTCTTTTGGATAGTTTGCCAGATAGACCACTTGGTTGACAATTTTTTTCTCAACACTTCAAACACAGTTCTTTCTTTACTTTAAGAGTGCATGGTTCGGAAAAGAAACCAGTTATTAATCTTGTTATGGGCCCATGCAAATAACAAGTTGTTCTCTCTTGCTGCTTTTAAGATTCCCTTTTTGTCTTTGGCCTTTGACAGTTTGATTATAATGTGTTGGTGTGAATCTCCTGATTGATTTCCATTCATTATTTTCTTCCTTCTGTTTATTTTGGGTTTCTTTTACTAGCTTTTTTTTTTTATTAGCTTCTTAAAGTGGAAGTTTCTATCAGGTATTAGACATTTCAATAAACCATTTAAAGTTATACATTCCTTAGGTCATATGAATTTAAAATAACTATTGATATAGTTGTTTTTCTATTTACTATTTTGCTATATATCCTTTTGGTGTCTTTTCATTGTTGTTGTTATTGTTTTTTTCCCCTTCCCTCCCTTTCTTAGGAATAAAATAGCAAACTATTTTTTCTATTTTAATTCTATTTCCTTTAATTCAGGTAACAGTGTATGATTTAGAGGTACAGGATTATATCCATACCCATCACTAGTCACTCATAGTTTTCCCCCTTTATGTTCTCCCTCTCTAGTAGTCTCCCTTTCTTTCTTCTTCTATGGTAGTCACAATTCTATAGTCAGAATTCTAGGATTTGCCATTGGTTTGGCTTTTGTTTCTCTGTAGTCAACACATAAATGAAATTATCTAGTATTTGCCTTTCTCCTTCTGACTTACTTCACAGAGCATTATCCCCTCCAAATCTCCCATGTTATTGCAAATGGCAAATGGTTCTTTTTTATGGCTGAGTAGAATTCCATTGTGTATATACACCAGATCTTCCTAAGCTGCTCATGTATCTTTGGGCACTTAGGTTGTTTCCATAACTTGGCTGCTGTAAATAGTGTGGTAATGAACACAGTAGTGCATGTATCCTTTTAAATTAGGAGTTTTACATTCTCTGGTTAGAAAACTAGAAGTGGTCCTCCTGGATCATATTTGTAGATCTATATTTAACATTTTTTAAAAAGATTTATTTACACGATAACTGGGGTACAGGTCAGAGACGCAGGAGGGTGAGAGGATTCACCAGAGACAAAGCAGGGAACAGAACAGGCAGACTGACAAAATACACTGCTGAGGGGAGCGACAGGCGAGACAGGAGAGGTCTGCTTGCCATGTGGGTTGCTCCAAGGCCCTCGGAGATGGAACTGGCACTGCAGAGGTTGCGGACAGCTTCACAGTGCTGCCTCAACCTCCTGCGCCACCAGGGAGGCCCCATTTTTAACATTTTGAGAATTTTCTGTAGGGGTTGGAACAGTATACATTCCACCAACAGTGTATAAGGATTCCTTTTTCTTCACACTCTTGCCAGCACTTGTTTCTGGTCTATTTTATGTGTATCATTCTCACAGGTATGAGATAGTATCTTGCTGTGATTTTGATTTCTATTTCCCCAATAACAAGTGATGATGAGCATTTTTTTATATGACTGCTGGCCATCAGTATGTCTTCATTTTTTGACTGAGTTATTTTCTCTCACATTTGGAGAGGAATCCACAAAGATATCTTTGAAGCCAATGTTGTGGAATGTTTCGCCTCTGTATTTTATGGTTCTAAGTCTTATATCCAAGTCTTTAATTGATTTTGAGTTAATTTTTGTGTATGGTGTGAGATATTGGTCCAGTTTCACTCCTTTGCATGAAGAATCCAATTTTTTCTAACATCATTTATTGAAGAGGTTTTACTTACACCAGTATATATTCTTGTCTCCTTTGTCAGAGATTAACTGTCCATATAAGTATGAGTTTATTTCTGGGCTCTTGATTCTATTTCATTGGTCTTTGTGTTTGTTTCTGTTCCAGTATCACACTGTTTTGATTGCTATAGCATTGTAGTATAGTTTGAAGTCTGAAAGTGAGATGTCACCATTCTTTTTTGTCAGGATTGTACTGACTATACAGCATCTTTTGTGGTTCCATATGAATTTCAATAAGGTTTGTTCTATTTCTTTGAATGCAATGGAACTTTGATAGGGGCTGCATTATTAATACCTCTATTTCTTAAAATAATGACCTACACAATAGACAATGACTGTAAAACTAGCATTCTTGAAACTTAAAAGTGACAAATGGAGCAATGCAGGAAAAACTCTGAATATCAGAAGAAAAATACTCAAAAATAAAATTCCTAAAATAAAGTGAATCTGCAAGCATACTAAATGATCCATACTAAGATGCAACCTTACTAATCTTCAAAGTTTTTTTTATGGCTTTTTAAGCATACCAAAAAAAATAATTACCTGAGGGAGAAAATTTGTAGCTATAGCTCTTATAATAAGAAAAAAAGGGGTGACCAATATAATAAATTATTAATATCCAGCTAAGATGGCAAGTATAAAAGTAATAATACATTTCAAACACATAAGACCAAAGAGAATACTGATCCAGGAACCCAGGGAAAATAACAATAAAGTAGGACAATGACAATGGAAGTCTCAAAATTCTATCTCTTCTCTCTTCAGAGGATACTAGTGAATGTATGGAAACCAATATAACCAAGAAAGAGTATGAAACCAGGGGAAAGACGGCATAGAAAAGAAAGAATTTAACATAAAAGTGAGAAGAAATTAAGTTCCTGAACAATAGCTATGTAGCAAATTTAGCTTGCAATCAGATTAGCAAATACTTTAGCTTTTTAAAGAAGTTTCACTGACTTTTGGAGTGTACTTATCCTCAGGTTTAACAATGGTGGCTATACCTAGAATGATTACATATTTATTCCAGGAAGGAATATGCTAAAAGATAAAGGGTAAAATATGAATGTCAAGTAAAACTTCATAAATACAGTAGTTTTCCCAGAACCCCACGCAGGATATTTCCCCAAATATCTCAATTTCTACAAATGGGTTATAGTGCCGTTGCTGACTCCAAGGAAATCTAGGTAAGTATACTACTAGACACATAACTACAAAATTAGAATTCTCTTCTTCAAAAGAGAAGGTTGGTAAAATACAGGTAGGCAACTGGAAGTATCTCAACAACTACATATAAAATAATATTTGGACAAAAAACAAAGAAAAACCCCACCAACTGGGAGAAAATTTTTGCACACAACACTAATGATAAAGGACTGATCACAAAAATCTACAAAGAGCTGATGAGACTCAACAAAAACAAAGAAAATAATCCAGTCAAAAAATGGGCAGAAGAGCTAAAAAGAAACTTCTCTGAAGAAAAAATGCAAATGGCCAACAGGCATATGAAAAAATGTTCAACATCACTTGTAATCAGGGAAATGCAAATCAAAACTACAATGAGATACCATCTTACACCAGTGAGAATGGCACATATTAAAAAAACTAGCAACAACAAATGTTGGCGAGGTTGTGGAGAAAAATGAACTCTCCTGCACTGTTGGTGGGAGTGCAAACTGGTCCAACCACTATGGACAGCTGTGTGGAGATTTCTGGACCTACTAAACATAGATCTTCCATATGATCCAGCAATTCCACTCCTAGGTATTTACCCAAATGACTCAGAAACAGTAATTCCAAAGGGCACCTGCACCCCTATGTTTATAGCAGCACTATTTACAATAGCTAAGCTATGGAAGCAACCCAAATGCCCAAAAATAGATGACTGGATCAAGAAGATGTGGTACATATACACCATGGAATATTACTCAGCATTCAAAAAAGATAAACACATGCAGTTTACAGCAACATGGATGGAGCTAGAAGGGATCATACTCAGCGAAATAAGTCAGAAAGAAAAAGAAAAATACTGGATGGTCTCACTCATAGCAGGAATTTAGAAAACCTAAATAAGAGACTAGGTAAAAGACTAATTAATACAAAGTAAAAATCAAAATCAACAAGCAACTATAAACCAGAGAACACTACGCGGGGTGGGGGTGGGGCAGAGAAAGGAAGGACTAGAGTCAAAATAAGGGGTGGGTCTGCAATTGTATGGGGAATATAACCAAAATGAAAATGCATACATTGTGCAAAGATGAAAAAAGATGCAAGAATTATATAAAATAAAATACTTAAATAAAAAATTTAGACAAGACTTAATATTGTGAAAGAAAATTTAGAGTTCTTCAAAATAGTGACATGATAAACTAAGCAAATTAAAAATGAGGCAATTTTTGATTTCAATAAGAACCAAGGTTCCACAAGAAATGAGACAAAATGTCACTACAGAGGACAAATAAGTATAATAAAATAATCACATCAGTTGAAAAATTATAATTATATTGCAAAGAGAGAAGTGGAAGCAAGTGACATATTACAAGTATGCTAATTCTCCATTTCATAATAGGAACTAAATATACATGTTTAAAATTGATAAATGAAGAGCAATATTTGTATATTACATAGAAAGGGAGAAAATTAAATATACACACATATATACCCACCCCCATAAGAATATGAGGTAGCTAATTCAGGAATGAGGAAGGTTAGGACAGGTAGATGTTGTTTCTAATAAGCATATGTATTAAAGTCTTTTAAAAAAGATTTATTTCTATCTCAAAATTTATATGCAACAGTGGTTACTGAAGGGGAAGGACTTATCTTTCTACTCTGCAAGTCACAGGGAGCAAGGCTGATAGAGACATAACCATTTTGGTGATCTACCATGTGAAATTCACGTCTTCTTCAGTTCCTTTTGCAAGATGAACAAATTAAGATGCTACAACATTTTCCTATATGCATTGGCCTAGGCACATACTTTTTTAAACTATGTACATGTTACCTAGCTAAAATTTTAGAAGTCTTTTATAAAAAGCAACTTCATGAGTATAAAAAAATTCAATCAAAATAAATTATGAACAACAAAAAAATAAGGAATCTGTAAGATAAATGCTTTGTAGCCAACAAAAGGGAGACATTTCAGTATCAGCACACAGTCCAAAGTTATCCATTAAACTGCATATTGAACCCTTTATCAAAAGTGGCCTGAAAGAATGCACAAAGATCTTCTTTATTTACACTGTAAAGCATGAACTTCTACCATAAAGCCTTAACATTCTGTTTGTTTTCTTTTTTAATTCCACAGCAGGGACCTCCCTGGTGGTGCAAGGTGTTAACTGTCAGCACTGTGAAGCTATCTGCAGCCCCTGCAGCACAAGTTCAATCCCTGGCTGGCCAAACCCACATGGCACAGCAGACCTCTCCTGCCTCGCCTACTGCTCCCCTCAGCAGTGTATTTCACTAGGTCTGCCTTTTCTGCTTCCCATTCTGTCTCTGAAGAATCTTCTCACCCCCTACACCTCTGGCCTACACCCCAGCTCCAGTATGCATAAATAAATAAATCTTTAAAAACATATTCCACAGCACAGTGTATAATAGTCCCTTGGTGAGACACAATACAAACATTATTAAGAAATTTACCTGCAAAGAAAATTAAAAACTCTATTAAAGTAATCTCTAACGCTTAGGTCCTGTCCTCTAAGATAGGAACTAGATATGCAGTTCTGAACTACTTTCCCAAAGTATGTGTCTTTATTCTTTCAAAAAACAGAAAATCAAAATTACAGATATAATTTTGAGTTCTGATTTAATAGTTACTCCCTGGAAGGCTTAACGAACCTAACAATACTTTAAAAGAAAATCTAAACTTGGAACTTTTTTACACCTACACAATGTTCTATCATGAAAGTACAGATATACTGAGGGAAAAATAAAGTCATCAATTTAAATCTCAAAATGGCATACATACTGCCATAAGATTTACATAACTTGGATTTGTATGTACAAAATAACTGTGAATATAGTTTTATGTTCCAAATCACTAAAGACAAATATTTTGATTATTCTTGCAAAACAATCACCTCCAAAAGAAAGTTCAACTTTAAACAGCTCCACTCATAAAATTGAAAAACATTCCTGACAAGCTCCAGTTCCAGAGTTTTATTTTAGTTTATAATTAATGCAACTAAAGGTTTTCATTTTAATCACTGTTAATATTTACTTGGGGTTTGATCATATTTATGTTTTTAAATCCATTACTTCTACAGAAGTATTTATGCTTCAAGCATTTTCTCATAATAGTCTGGAATGACACAAAGAAAATACTTAAGTAATTTTATATCCTTGAAAATTATACAAACTTGACCTAGAATTAAAAAAAAAAAAAACAAAAAAAAACTACTCATGGACTGCAAAGAGTAAGGTAAATTTAAGAAAATAAAAATGCAAATACGCATTTTAGCAAGTCTCGTGAATTTATTAACCTAAAAGGTTTAATTTCCATTTTCCTGCATCAGCTTTATTTATAAAATGTCGTGCCCTATAAATACGCTGTTATTTTCTATAGTCAAGCACCCTCTTAACAAATCTTCTCATTAATATGTAAATTTAAAGTCAATCGGTCTTCTCCCTGACAGCCCCATGAATTCCTAGTGCACTGTATAATCGGCTTTGACTTGGCATCCACTATTTATCATCAAAGATGTCAGTTAGAAAAATTATGGAAAATGCACTGCAATTGATATGACTGCAATCTACTTTGTCAACACTTAATTGTTCCTCAAATCATACATTTACATATAAACAGCCTAAATACTGATCTATAATGATGTAAATAAACTAAATTAAAAATCTCTTCTGCCCCTGAAGAAGCTTGTTTGTATATGATATGTTCATTTGAGAATTTATTGACAAAAGCATGCACATCAGCTCATCTCAAAAAGTGTTTCTACAATTTTCAATTCCTCAACAAAAAACAATTTTGCTACCCTTCAAGCATATAAACACAAACAAATGTTTTAAAGAATTCAATGAGAAACACATTTTTCTCTTTCAAAATCAAATTTAATTACAGCTGTTAGCTAATTGCAATGTCTGAACACTATGGATTGGGAGGCGTCAAGATGATCTTTGACTAGGACACAAAAGGCAAAAATATAGAAACTCTTGGTAAACATTAAGATACTTGAAAAGTCATAACGTAATAGAATATAAAGGAAAGAATGTTGACCTAGGCATCAAATTACTCTTTTTATATTTCTGACACCACTTTTTATGAGTAATATTACCCCTAGGTGAGTCATTAAAATCTGTATTACTCAAAGTTTTCATCTATAAAATGGATAAAATAATTCCCATTGCTCTATCTCAATATAATAATTCATTAGAAAGTACAGCAAAATATCACATTATTTTTCACATTTTCTCTTCATATTTGGAAAAGAAACCTCGATTTTAATGCATTTCATAGTTAGGGTTAGCTTTTTATTTTAAATAACTTTTTAAGTCAATTATTAATTTGGTAACTTTCTTTACAGGTTCTTTTACTTCAAGGTAAAATGACCCTTTATAAAATGCTGTTCATATAGTATTGATGCAAATGATTTCTGCCTGAGTGTACAAGGGGATGAAGGTATTTCTTTTCCAAGGATTCCATAAAAAACAAATACATTCCAGTGTTGTTAAAAAGATACAAAAGAATATAATTGATGGTAACAACTCAGCAGTTTTACTTTGCCGTTTTTTTTCTATAATGTTAACAGCTCTTTACTCATAATATGCTTTCTTCTAACAACATCAGAAGTAAAAAAGAATTAAAGCAGATATATATGGTGAACACTTCTCAGTTTTTTCAAAGCATGGTCAAAATTTGCTTTATAATTCCATCTGTCAGCTTCTAAAGTTAAAATTGCCACGTCCAAAAAATTTGGAAGCAACTTAAAAGTCTAGGCCACAAAATCTTCAAGACTACAAGTGGCTGAACTGCTCACTCAAAAGCTTCTCTGTAAAACAGAATTAACAACTAGCCACAGAGAAAGTCTGGGATGGGTTAACTGAGGGATCATGGACATGGGCTGAATTATAATCCAGTTGAAACTTAACTGTATAAATTGTACTTGTACCAAAAGTCTAACATCTTTGACAATCTCTTATGTCTAATACCACAATAAAGGGTAACCCTTTCAAATCTTTCCCACTGGTCTATAAACATACACACACACACAAATACAAGCCTGTTACCTTATTTTAGAGTCACCTGATATCATTTTAAATAAACAAAGTGAATTGTGTTATCCAAAGTAAAATTTATAACCACTACACCTACTGAAATTAAATGGCTGTCAACAATTATGTCTAAGAGGTCAACAAAGAAGTTACAAGAAGTCTTATTTTTCATTACTGTGTTTCGACTGCTTCCATAATTTTGGAAAACATATTATTATAGCTAGTTAAACCATTACAAATCCTCTATTTAAGTTGCATTTTGTTTGTTTGTTTCTTTTTATCTAACACCAAGAAATCTTTCTGAAAGGAAATCATATGCAAAGCTGCATACAAAGGCAGCAAAGGTGATGGCTGCCCTATTTGGAATAGCGACAACAGCCCAGAGAGCTACACAGTCTAGAGCAGCATCACTGCCCTCTTGGTTATTCCTGTGGCAGTTCTACAGTGCAGAGGACTGGGGTGCACATTTGAATTAGTCTACTAACCACATAATTTAGAATAATTCCAAGGTCAGATTACAAATAAGTAGCAAAGATAAGAAATGATTTAGCCTAGTTCCAGTGCACCCTAATAGTGATCATACTTCAATTCACATTGAGATAATTAATGTTCACAGAGTTAACATGTGAAAACACAAAGAATGCATGTAGTCTCAATTTTTCAAATTATCTGTCAAAAGACTATATATGGTAGTATAGAATTTAATTTCCTTGCTTTGCAAATAGCTTACAGTAAATTCTATTTAAAATAATAGAAAATAAAATTCAAAGAACAGAAACACAAATAAATACACAAACTACAAAAAACAGAAACTTTAAAGTCTAGTACATAGTTTTTGAATGTAGGAAACTATATATTTTAAATCCAATTTCTACAAAATGACAAAGCAAAGGTTCATCTGCATCTAGCTGTTGAAAGTGATTGGATGGTGACAGGAAAGTAAAGTTAAACACTCTTCTGGATAAAAACATATTTTCAAAATTTCAAAGTACTTTTTAATACTAACAATGCTAACTAGTTATAAAAAATATTAACACTTCAAACATTTAAAACTCTTAAGCATCTGAAAAAGCCACATATCAACTAAGGCAAACATTATCAACATTTTTCCATTTTATGCACACTTCATTTCCAATTACCAAAATACAGTCGTATGTACTGAGCACTAAAGGCCTATATATAAGGTAGTGTACAAATCATTATGCCATAAATGGGAGGTTTCTTGGTTTTTAACTTTTACATTATTGATTTTTTAAACTGATAATACTACTTTTAAAAAGGAAAAAGAAATATCACAAGATTAAAATGAGGTGCTATACATTCTTATAATATTTAATGACTTATTTTCTTTACAGAAATTTAAAAATTACTTTTAAATCTTAAGTCATATACACCTGAGATCTCTACTGCTAACTATGTAATAAAGTATACTAAACTGCCAATACAGAAAAGAATAAGGTATGTTTTTAGTGCTAATCTGCACTAACAAAACAAATAACCTCACTTTAAAGAATATTTAATTAATAATTTTACTAAAACTCTACCAGTTTAAAAGAAAACAAGTATTTTAGAAATATAAACTAGGGGGGAAAAGTAGTTTTAAAATTCAACAGCATTTATCTATAAAGGTGAAAAATTATGTATAAATTCACATTTGAATCACCTTACCTACTAGTAAAAGTGCCTTTAACAACTGTGACTCGAATGTGTGAAAGTAACTAAAAACAAAAAAATGTATGATTTGGCAATGTTCCTGAAGCCCCTGTAACGTGCTGCTGAGCCTAATAAGGCTTCTTACACAATATCTCATATGGAAGTTATACACTAAACCATTAAATATATATATCAATCACTGTATCAAACAATGAAGTTACCTTTAGATTAATATTAGTTTCCAACTTTCCAAAAGTATATGAGAAAAATGAGTTCTTAATAGCAGATTTTTATATCTTACTACTCAACTTCTCATACACAATTTTTAAAGCTCTTTAATTTTCCTAAGTATACTTTAGAAGTGACAAACTGTTTAACACTTACCTCTTTCCAAGGACTGACAAACTGTGTACGAGCATATCGAGTTAGCATGTGGATTATGACAACCTGCCCCCACTCTTCTACATCAACTAATAAATTACATAGCTTGCGGTAATTCTTGTGAATCAGATCTATTCTATCCGGGCATACTTCTTCAAAAGCCATCACAACACTCCCAGCTACCAGCTAGAAAAGAAAGAAATAGTAACTCATTAAAAAATGTTTTTCCCCCACCAACGAATCTATTGAGGCATTAGAGAGGTGCAATGATAATATTTAAAATATTCAGTCATCTAATTAATAAAATGCCTGCTCATGTTTGAACACAAATTTTAAAGTGACACTACCTCAAGGAATAATTTTAATAGTTGTAACACATTTGGAAAATGAATTCTGTTCTGAAGTAATATAAGTATTAGAATTAGAAATTCTGGTAATTTTTTATTTTGTCATATTAAACTTCAATTAAAACAATCATATATAGATTAAATATATTAATCGTGCACTTTTTCACTTTTAAAGCTAAACTAGAGCCTAATCCCAAGATTCATTATTTAGTGTGTAACAATATTTAGAAAAAGACAGTAACAAATCCACATCATGTTAGTTTAAATGAGAATTACACTTCCACAATGAATTTATCTTAAAACATATCTGAGGAACTCATAAATGCTTTCAAAAACACTTTTAAAACACTTTCAAAAACACTTTCAAAAGCACTTTCAAATCTTGCACATTCTAATACATGCTAATTTTACAATATAATATTTACAAAGAAAACACACAGGCTAAAATTTATTATATGAATTATGTAATACAAAATACTATATAAATTATTAAATAATAATATGTAAGTGGAAATAAAATAATACCAACAAAAGCCAGCTTTCTCCAAGACCAATTAATGAACCGTAAGTGTTGTTTCTGGAATTGTCATGCTTTTGCAGAAAGTAGTGAAATTAAGATTTTTTGGGTATAAAGACAAAAACTAAACAGAACACATAATATAGAAACACTCCTACATATGTACTTCAGATATGTGTGCGGTTAGCAAACAATGTAACATGGTTTTGAAAAAACAAATTAATATCATATTGTTTCTGAACACAAGGGATCTTCATTTTGTCTCTAAAATTTCCCCAATGACATAAAATAAGCAATTAAATATGAATATAACTTACTGAAATGGTACTTTTTGGAAAATATTATTAGATATAACGATATTCATATTTTTAGTATTTGTCCCTCTACTTGGCTGACATTTAGTTTATTAATATGCAACCAACAATACAATTGAAAGAAAACAGCTCAGAATATAGACTTGCTATTATGCTAAACAAGTTTCCAGTCCTGTGGGGATTTTATGAATTACCAATCAGTATAAACGTGAAGCCGCATTTATTGACTCCAGCCCTGCCCAAGTACTGGTGCCTGCTGGTCCCAGCATGAATGCACCTCAATCAAAAAAGCAAAGAATTGATTATTTGTGTGAACTAAATAAAAATGTATTATACATATAATTTTCTATTTGCTATTGATATGGAAAGGAAGTTAAGTTCACGTTTTCAACTCCACATTTTGATGTCTTCTGCATAAACCAGTCTTTAGAAATTATATTCTGTGATGATCATATTTTTAAATGAGAATTAGCATTTTTTAAAAATTCCTTAAACAAGTTTATGACATCAAACTACAGAATTCCAGTATTTGTGAAATAAATACTGATATATATGTCAACCCTATATTAAAATATATGTGTATATATAATTCATATATTTGTTGTACATATACAGAAAAAATAATACCACTTAAAATAAATAAGCCATAAAAATTAAAATAGTAATACAACAAAGTTTCATTTTAAGAAATACTAAGTAACATCAAGTTATTTTGTCTAAACCTAGAGGTTGTTTTTTTAAATGTGTTTAAACATCAAACAATTAAAAGGAAAATCAGCTGCCACATGGTATTATTTATTAAATCAAGAGCTATCAGTACAAAATTATTCTAAAGTATTAACAAATAGATGAAAATGGTGATAGTAATTACTTAAGTGAAAATAAAGTTTGATGAAACGCAAAAATAATTAAGAAGAATTAAAGAAAAATACCTTCACAAATACACTGACCACTTTAAGATATCTCATTGTATGGCTTTAACAGTCTGACCCTAGGCTAAACATCACCCAAAGAATTAATAATTTGGGTCTATTAAATGTTCAATATTCTAGAGAATTTTCAAAATTAAAATAAAATGGTCTTCTCAGATTTTAAAACCAAAAATATTGGTTTCCCAAAAAGAAACAGTTAATTTCCATCTTACTGTGTCAATAGTAGCTTTTTATATAAGGGGAAAAATAAATCATTTCAACAAAACTAGCAATGAGCTCATCAAATTCAAATGCAGTTTTCCATTTATGTATTTTTTATATTAAAGCAATAAACATGGTTCATTTATCTTCCCGTGGTTGCCACGTTTTTCTGTGCTGTTGCTATGAACTTCAGCCATTAGTTGTGCTCCAAGGTAAACTACATGAACCATCAACAAAAGTGACACCCCATCTATGGAGTTCATATTTTCTCCAGATTATCTATGCTGGTTGACAAGCTGGTAATGAAAAAAATCACGCTAAGCAAATGGTTCCTCTAATAACAATAAATTTTCTATAAAATTATGAAGGGTACAAAACGTTTCCTTGCATCTATTTTGTCATGAATTCTAATTAACGTTGCAAAAACCTGAGAGTGCTGGGTCATCACAAGATGTGCATCAAGGTTTGATTGATAATATGGTGTAAGTTGGCCAATGCTGCCAAGATTTTCTTCTCTTAAATTAATGGCCATCCAACCTGCCCTAATCATACAGCCCAAATGATATTCCCCTTCTTATTTCAATTTTCTTGAGGCATGGAAAATGGGAAAGATCAGTCATTTATCTTCTAATAGCTGGATAATAGATCTATCACAATAAAACATCTGCACAAACTCAGAGGTGTATTTTTTGCCCACAACAGTGAAGCTTTTACCAACACTAAATCAATAACTTATAAATGGTGTCTTACCCCCACAGTTTAACTATGAACTACCAATATATTCATTAAACATCATATGGTAGCTAAATTGAGAGGAAGCTGTCATAAAAAAAAAATACGTAAACAACTTAGTTTTTCAGTAGGTTGTATCCCAATTTGTTTTCCTAAGACACTCTGCTTTCTATTACAAAGTTAAATGCTATCGAACAGCTTTCTTTAAAATTAATCCAAAAGGAAAAGGAAATAAATACTGCCCTACTTTTGAAGTGTTCTAAATGAAAGAATGTCCCCTGCAATGCTTAAATTGGATTTCTAGTCTTAAAGAAAAATAGTGTTACAAAATTTCAAACTGAATGTATAACTGAACATTAGGAAAGGTTTGAAGTAAAGAAGAAAAATATTTAAGAAACTTTAAATAGAGTGGTAAGACGAAAATGGTAAACAGGAATATACAATGAAAAAAATCACATAAAGAAAACTTTTAACTGTTCACTGGGAATAAAACATAGATAAAATGTTTTCTTTAATTTCATTTACTATTGTTAGGCAGTTTCTATTATATCTTTTAAAATTTACAGATACCTTCAGATAATAGTTTGCTAACAACAAAATGTTCTTCCAGTTACCATACTGTATTCCTAAAATGATTTATTTTTAGAAAGGTATGAATACTCATATGACAAATATTGGTCTTTCTCTAGAAAAAGGGAAAGTTCATCTATTGTAATTCAATGTTTTTATATGTCCACCTTTCCTTAAAATAAGAATTATAAAACTCATTTTCTTTGAGATGTGAATTGTAAGAAAATCTTTGTTTAGGCTAAAAGAAGTAAAAGAAGATATATATTAGAATCAACAGAAGGTTAAATGAAGAAAAGTTTTTAACTAGATTAAAAATGTTCAAATTTAAACTTAGCAGCACCAAATAACAATCACAATGCATTATCATCATGATAATGATCCCAAGAAGCCCCTATAATAACAAATATTTCTTTCAAAACTATGGTTCATTTAATTGGAAAATTTTAAACAAAAATGATTTGAGATTCTTACTGATTTTAAATGTCAATGCTGACATGAATTTGGAGAGAAGATGAAATAGAGCTATCTTTAATAAAAGTATTACATGTGATAAGAAGTAATAAAGATAAAAATCCATAAATTTATACATGAGATTATTTTTACCCTTTCTACATTTTATAATCAAACAAAAGAAAAAATCAGAAAACACACTCAAAACACAATTGATTTAATAGAGGGTAAAAAAGTTAATGTGCCCAAGTAAATCTAAATCCCCCAACCCAAACCCAGAAGAACCAAAATGACAAAACCTTATGTTTTACAGTTACATTTACAGAACTAAAAAAACAGGAATCTTCAAACTTCAAATTACATACAAATAGAAAAATAATCCTGAACCTCTCAGAGTCATCTTTCATGTGTCTATCACAAAACTCCTCAAAGATCTATGACAGTCTGGAAAAAACTGCTCAAGTAATGAAGACAGGAGTTGATGGTGGGGCTCAAAGGAAACTAAAAACAGCAGAAGGAGAAAGAGTACCATGAGTGTAAAGAAACTGAAAAATAAAGTAGCATATCAGAATAGATTACAGGGAGAGATGAAAAAGAGGGAGGATATGATTTACTGTTTCTATTTTGGAAAAGGAAGGTTTCAGGAGAAAGTGGTTTTTAAAAAAAAAAAAAGAAGTGGAGGAAGAAGAGCCCCCTTAAAACTAAAATGTGACCAAAAAAAAAAAAAAAAATTAAAGAAGGAAATCTAGGATCTTCAAAAACAAACAAAAAAAACAATCATCCTGGAACACATACCCCTTCCTAATAACCCTCTGCTCTAAAAAGTCATGTAATAAAAAAAACACATTTTGATATTCTACCAAAGAACATGCTACCACTCAGTCTTGGCAGTACATATGAAAAACTCGGAACTGTTTGGAACTTTGTAAACAACCCGAAGGAAAGGTGACTCAAGGGCTCGCAGTGGACAGGGATGTCGAAGGACACAGTGGGACATGACGGCAACGTCCGTGAATGGCACAACTAGCAAGTTTTGTTGTACTAGTAATCTTGCAAACAACCTCAAACACCAATTATCAACCCTGTGCAAAGGAAGACAAATATGGAAGTAATCTCTAAGTATTAAAAACAGAAAATAAAATAAAAGTAATTCAACTGTTGAAAATTACCCACACACAAAATCAATGATGGAGCAAACAGAAACTGTAATACAACACTCCAAAAATAACTTATCTTCAAAGGAACATTTGAAGATTAGGAAAATGAACATGAATCATAACTTCAAAAACAGAGAACAGAAATGAACAAAAGAATCAGGAAGAAATAAAACAAGAATTAATTGGAACTAGGAAGGAAAATAATCAGACCTGATAATTAAGTTGCAAGGTACCCTTGGAAAAGAACAGTTGAATGAAAATAAGGGGTATTATAAAGAAAAAGTAGAAACAAGAACAACAGAATGAAAATGGGGTAAGAATGAAAATCGGTTAAGTGAAGAGGTTTATAGAGACATGGTTAAAAGGTAAGACAGATAAAGAAGATACAACTTACTTAAGACTAAAGTCCCTGAAGAGGAAAAAGTAACAAATGAACAGAATTAATATTTTAAACTACTGCTATTACTATTACTACTACTACTACTACAAGCCCACATATACACATTGCCAGAAATAATATAAGTTCTGAATCTACATTTGAAAAAAGGTCACTGAATTCTAGGAAAAAACTGACCCACCCTGAGATATCATGTAAAGCTATTGTATTTCAAAAAGCAATAGAAAATCTTTAAGGTTGTCATCTTACATAATGCACACACATATCAGGCATTACCTTTAGATTGAAAACAGGATAAGGATGTGCATCATCTCCACTAGCAAACATCGTACAAAAGGTTTAAGTCAATATAGTTAGATTAGTGAAAAGGAATTAGAAAAGCGCAAGAAAAACTATCCATTTGCAGATAATGATTCATTTTCTAGAATAAACCATGAAAGAATGCACAAGACAAAAAAAAAAAAAAAAACCCTCAAGAAACAGAATATAAAATTACCACACAGAAAATCAATAGCATTCTTATATATCAATATACAAGTTCACAGATACGGTAATAAAGCCATTTCAATTTGCAATAAAATCGAAGAAAACTACGCCTTGCAGATGCTGCACTTTGCAGTCATGTCCCACTGTGTCCTTCAACATCGCTGTCCACTGTGAGCCCTTAAGTCATCTTTCCTTCGAGTTGTTTACAAAGTTCCAAACAGTTCCGAGTTTTTCATATGTACTGCCAGGACTGAGTGGTAGGATGGCAAGCATGTGATCTTTGGCAAAGTGAAACAGGTTATGAATATTGTGAAGGGCATGGAGTATTTTGGGTCCAGGAATGGCAAAACTAGAAAGAAGATCACCATTGCTGACTGGACAAATATAATAAATCAGATTTGTGTTTTATTGTAAACACCAGGTCATGCTTCTGTAGCTCAGAAAAGCAACCTTCACCTCCATTTGCTCAAAATAGCCTGTAATTTTTACATTATCCATACCATTCTTTGGGTTCTGTATTTTCCTTATCCCCTCCCAAGTCTAGCTGGATTGCAGTTAACTTTATGATGATGAAAGAAACAAAACAACAAAACTCAAAGAACAAGAATAAAGGTAACTACAACTCTAAACCAATATTTAACTCAATTACATAATCTCTATCTCACTATTCCTACGTGCTAGCTATTCTGAAACACTTCCTCTGCATTCTGGGATTAAGCAAATGAGTAAATATATTGTGAATAATGGGAACCACATTTTTTAATGTGGGAGGAGGAAGTTGAAAAGTTAGGAAGCTAGAAGGAACTCTGTATTATTGCACTGAAATTGAGGTACCAGTTTAAACTAGTGTTCTTTAATATAGATAGAAAAATACACATAGGTGAGTTTCTAATATAGGAAAATAAACATATACTATATAGCAAATTAGGAAAATGGAGTTTTCATAAATGATAGATTATCATAGCCCCCAAAGTTCTATCCATGAACACTTAGCATGATAGACCATTTGGGAAAAATAATAGTAAACACCAAATTATTAGTACCAAGAATTTAACAAGCTAACTCTATCATCATTCAACAAATATTTAATGCCTACCATGAAAAAGTATTCAATTTTTTTTCTTTCAACTATATTTTGGAAATAATTGATCAGAAACAAAGAACAGACATTCCAAATTTACAAAGAAATCATGTCCTCTACTTCTTTGAGTCACTTATTTCTATTTTTGGAATATTTATTAATACCCTATTGTAGTGTCATACATTGTGTTGAGAGTTTTATAAATAACCTCTACTTTACCCAAACAATACTTTATGTATTAGAAATTATAAGTCCTACAAGTTTGGAAACTGAAACCTACAAATGTTCAATAATAGGTACTAAGTGACATGACAGAAGCTCAAGTCCAGTTCTGTCTAATTCCAAAGACTTCAGTTTTTACATTTGCTGTATCTTGTTTGGGAAGACATACATACATTATTTTTTTTTTTTAATTTTTTCTAGAGGCATGTCTTATTTATTTATTTATCATTTGTTTGTTTGGTTTATACATGCACTGGGCACAGTCAGAAGCGCGAGAGGGTGAGAGAACCCACCAGAGCCAGAGCGGGGAACAGAACAGGCAGAAGGACCAAAGTACACTGCTGAGGGGAGCAGCGAGCGGCAGGAGAGGTCTGAGCGCCATGTGGGACCCTCCTCCGGTGGCCGGGGAGCAGCCGGGGATCTAACCGGCGCCGCAGAGGCCGCGGGCAGCTTCGCAACCCAGCGCTCAACCGCTGCGCCACCGGGGAGGCCCAAGACATACATACATTATATATAGAGATTTCATTCTTAGGTCATGTACCAAATTTCTTTCAGCCTATAATGTAGCAGAAATGATAAACTAGATTAAAATAAGGAATCTGTATCTTGTATTCCTTTACTATACTCCACAGTACGTAGTAAATATCTTGCACAAAGAAACTGAATATTATTATTTCTAAAACCAAGTTAACCATAATATTAGTTTCATATTTGGATTTCATATTTGGATCCAGAAGCAGACAGCAAGCATGCCATACAGAAGACAAAAGGATCAATTTTCTTTTCTCTATCTTCATTTATTAAGTCAATCCCCATTTGCTTACCGCCTATATGATACCAATCACTATAGAAGAAATGCAACGAAGATTTCTGTTTATAGACTAAGATAAATCTGTTGGATGGCTTAGGAATGAAATCTCCAAGTACAATCTTCACAAATAAAGCAATATTTTCAAAAATGTATAGTGAAAAAAAATCATTAAAGGAATTTCAATGTTCAACAGACTCTATTCACTTAATGTAAAAAGGAAAGCCGTAAAGGTGAAATGAGGAACAAAAAGATATGAAACAAAGCAAAATGGCAGCTCAATATCAGTAGCATTAAATGTGAATGGATTAAACAGTTCTGTAAAAAGGCACATACTGTGAAGACTGGATTGAAAAGCAAAATCCAACTATATGCCATTTACTGGCATATAGAGAGGCTGCAAGTAAAAGGATGGAAAAAAGAAGTATTTCATTAACAGCACTAATATTGGAGAAAACAGACCTTAAAACAAAAGCATTACTAGAGATAGAGGGACACTTTACAATGATGAAAAGAAGATAAAACAATTATAAATCTGTATGTACCCAATATCAGAACTCCTGATTATATGAAGACCTGAAGGGAGAAGAAAATAGCTCTATAATAAATAGTAGGAGATCCCAATAAGAAAGAATCCACTTTCGATTATGCATAGAACCAGCAGGTAGAAGAACAACAAAGAAACAAAAGGATAAAAAAAAAAAAAAAAGAAATAGAAGGATTAAACAATACTATACCAGCCAATTAAAATCTTCCACCCAGTAATAGCAGAATACATTTTCTCCTCAAGAATACACTGAGCATTCCCCAGGATAGATGAACATAAGCTAAGCCAAAGGACAGTTAGTTACATAGGAGCTAGGGACTACTATATTAGATAGCAGCTAAATAAAGGTATTACGAGTTCACTGATGACATTACCCTAGGATAAGCTGTAATCCTTTTCCTCAATAGTTTTGAATTTAACAGATGCAGAAGAACCCATCAAAGAAAACATTACATGAGCTCTTCCAGAGGTCTTTCCCCACACCTCTGAGTCCTATTCCAAAATCTCTTATCACAAAAAATGGGAGTCAGGGAGAAGGAGATATACATATTCCCCAAAGCTAATTCATTTTGCCTGTAAGAATCCTTACCAGCCAATAAAACAGCCTTCTACATATGAAAATGCTTCAGTCTTTTCTGTGCTTTACATTCTCTTATCTTTCAGTTATCACTTTATTGGTTCATTTAAAAACAATTACATGTTCCCCAGTGATTCTGTCTTTAAAAATCCTAATAAATAAATCATTTGAAATAAAAAACTTGGGCACTAAAAGTCTTCAAGAATTTAGACACAGGTTAAGGAAATGACTATTTTTTCCTAACTTGCTCTTCTTCAGACTGATAAACTTGTAACAAACTAAATTTCTAAATGCAATCCTTTTTACCCAGAAATTTGGATTCTTCAAGAACTTCAATAGGTACTATTATTTATACCATTTCAAAAGCAGCTAGACTGTGTTAAATATACAAGGGTAAAATGATAAAGCACATTTTTACTTTGACATAAAAAGATATTACTTACTGTGCTTTTATCTTTCAAAAGTTTTTCAATTACTTCAATTAACATTTCCTTCTGTTCCGGATCAAGACTAAAATATAAAGTAAGAAAAGAACTTACATTAATTTTTTTCCCTTTAATTCTAACTTTAAATGAAGCTAATTATTTAAAGGACTTTGAGAAATTTAAAAGGGGGGAAGAAAGGCAAGAATTATTGTCAAACTAGAAACAAGTAGAAAACAAATTTAAAGTAAAATGGGAAGACATTTTTCACATATGTGTCCTAATCTTTTCCTCTAAAGTTGTTCATATTAATTAAGCATATTAATTATGTCCTAATGTCATTAAGGACATATTTAGAAAGTAAGTACATTTCTTTAAAAAAAAAGTTGGAAAACCTTAAGAAAACTATTACAAGTAGATTAACCACAATCTTTTTTTTTTTTAAGAGGGGGGAAAATAACAGGTTACAATCAGGGATACATAATTATCAAAAAATATATACAGAATTTTATATCATTCTAGTTCACTGACAAGACGTACATTATAAATCTGCCACCTAAAGCCACGAAATAACCATGAAGATTTACATATGCACAGAACTAAGAACTACATTATATTAGCAGCTCTAAGCACAAAAATACTGACACCAGCACAATTTCTTTCTAGGATGTTGCTCATTCACTGAGAAGTTAAACATGGATATGCACAGATAAATAAGATGTCTAGCAAAGTCAGTCCCAAACATAATAATACCATATAACAGAAATACATGTAAGGGACTATGGGGATAAAAAGGAAGATCACCAGGAAGGTTGTAGAGGTTTGTAGAAAGTATCTTAAACCAAGTGAAACCTCAGGATGAATCTTAAACAATTTGTTATGAGAACTGGAAAAAGGAGGAAATAGTCTAGGGACAAATTAAAAAGAGGAATAAGAGATGGTAATGATACAAAAACACTTTGTGAAAAGCACTAAAAGTTAGCACTGAGCCACTAGACTACAGTTTAAGGCAAGGAGAGGTAAGAGTTGAGGCTGGAGAGAAAAAACTGGAGCCCAGTGATAGACTTTTAAATCATAATAAGTGATCTTGGATCATATTCTCTAAGTTTACAATGAGAAAAAAATAATGAGTGAGAAGCACAATTTTGCCTGACAGTAAACCTAAGAAAATGAGTTTTTACTTTTTATAAACATTATATGTTTATGGATGATTATAATGCTGAACATTCACACCTTTAAATTCTCTTATATTCCAGCTCCAGGTTTCCTCCTCCAAGTGGGTTTTCCTAACTAATCCCACTTTTTATCTTTTTACTCTATACAACCCTAACATGAAAATCTCTGACTCTTAGCCTATCAAAAGCATTGTCAATGTGTGTACACATACATGTATATGCATATGCTATCACCTCATTTGATTACAGACTGCCCTAATTTATGCATGTTTGATTTTTTCCCCTGTGCTATAACCAAGTAAGTACAACTTCCTCTGCTGTTTTTCAGACATCTTATGCTCATAATACAACACCAGAAACACAAATGGTCTTGATAAAATTTGTGCAATAAATGGTAACAAAAAAACTCAAATTATTACAGATAGTTATTTTTATTTAGAGACTTCACTTCCAACAAATATGAAGGCTTATGATATTTTAGCAAATATCATACCAATATGGTAATGTACTATAGTTAAATAAAATGGCTCCAGAAAAGAATCAGATAAGGAAGGGAACAGCAAGGACAAAAGGGGGAAACAAAGTGAGACAGATGAAAGGATAAAACACTTAAGATTCTATTCCACAGTAAAAAGATAAACTTCATTTTCTAACAATATAAGTGAATGTATACTTAAGAGATAGACTATATAAATGAGAATTCAAATTCTGGTTATTTTTAAGATATAATATGCACAAATTATCATAGGCCCTTACAGGTTCACAAGTAAAAAAAATCTACATATGGTCTCTATAACCAAAAAAAAATTAAAGACATCTAAAGTATGTGGAGAGGAAAACACAGGCACTGGGTTGGCTTACTATAAGGACAAACTAGTTATAAGAACTAATTAAATAGTCCTCCAAGGGCTATACAATTCCATGTAACAGTAGAGATATTTTGTATAAAAAAGCACCTACCTGTACAATTTTTGTATGGCATGGGCTGCATTCTTCCTAACATATGGTGATAAATCAGCTGAAGCATCCTTTATAGCGAGCATCATAATAGGTACAATAATCGGCACTCTAATACTTGACAGAACTCTTAAAGCACTTGCACGGATTAGTTGATTTGGGTCCTAAAATAGTGCAAAAGTATAGATCCAAATTTCAAGTTTATAATATTTCAAAGATATCTTTATGATACAGTTAGTAGGTGCTTATAACATTAAGGGGAAAAGAGCTACTTAAACAATCAGCAAACAGAAATGGGTAAGGAGAAAGAGAATTAAGTATTTCTCTAAATAATGTTTCCACAAGCAAAGTAATAGGTGAAATTGTAGTTAACCATTTATTACTAGATGTTCTGAGTTTTAAGAGGTTCATAATAATAAAATGCTGTGGATCGTAAAGTTTATCTTTAATGAGTCTTATGTCCCCTCCTTGACACTAATTTGTGTAACAATGATGAGTGAAAATTATTACACTGAATATATAAGAACACAGAAACTAAATATACAGGGCAAGGTCCACTGAGCTATATGAATTACTTTCTCAGGGTATTGAATATGAACTGTGAGAGCTTTTTACCTTTTTCAAAGCATTACTGTGCCATTTAATGGATTACTGTTTCACATCTTTAAATGACATTCCGTCCACTGTGACACAGTGTCACAGTATGCAGAAAACTTAATAGTTATTTGCTTGTTCATTCAATTATTTACCTTCAGAGCTCGCTGAAAAGTACTTATTGACAGAAGAGCCAGATCCTGCTGTTCTTCAGCATATCGGACAAGATAAACATATACCAACTTCTTGATCTGTCAAAAAAAAAAGTTAATCCTAGTCAAAATGAAAATGAAAAACTCAGCATTTCTATACCAAAATGCATTCTCAATTTTTCTGAAATAATGACCCTGGTCATAGCTTAGATTGCAAAATAAGAATAAAATACCACAGGATAAAGAATGATAACAGAAAAGTCTTGTAAAATAAGAATTTTAATAATATAATCCATAATAACAACATCCTATCAAGGTGTCCTCCCCTAAAAGGGATTTTTAAAAAATCTGAGGAAAACCATACAAGAATATTAAAACATTAACTGAACTGCAAAAATATTTTTTTAATGAGGGATACAAATAATAGAATTTGGGCACTGTCTACTGTTTATATGGTATTGACACTTAATTGTCAAAAGGTGCTGAAGTCCCAAATCTGATTTTGTGGTAATATTCACATTATGGTAAACATTACATGACATTTTCTGCTCAGTAAGAATGTCTGACAACAATCACAACTTGATGTAATTAAAATTCCAAAAGGTTGGAAGTATGTTCTGAAAACAGAGGCATTTTATATAGCAAAATTATGATAATCAGAAAAATTAACTAAAAATGATTTTTAGTTTAAATCCATCAACTGCTTCCTTCTGGCACTGCTTGAGAACTGTATCAGCCTTTGAAAATATCTTCAGATACCACTACCTGGTTAATTTTCTTAATATATCTGCACAGTACATACCTAAAAGGAATATTTAAAGATCGTCAAAAATGAAGGTAAGTGCTACACAGGACCAGATTCTATACCATACTAACCAATCTGGACTTCATTTATTTATTGATTTTCTTACACCACTGTTCATTTTTATACAATATTTGTTTTCATCCCTCAGGTGTAATTCTCATAAACCTTCCACCACCACATCACCCATGAACTGTCACCATAGTCCCTTGTGCTCTTCCCTACCCCCTTCCCCCGTTTGGACCCAGCTGCTATATACCTCAGATCTATTAGTTTGCCTGCTAATTCTGTCTTTTTCTCTTGATCCTTTGACTTCCCTATATTTCTCCTATAAGTGAAACCATTCAATATTTTTCTTTTTTTCTGATTTATTTCACTGAGCATTATCCGTTCCAGCTCCATCCATGTTGCTGCAAATATCATGAGTTTCTCTCTTGTGATTGCTGAGTAGTATTCCATTGTGTATATATAATACATCTTCTTGATTCAGTCATCTGTTTAGGGACATATAGGGTGTTTCCATATCTTAGCTATTGTAAACAGTGTTGCAATAAACATAGAAGTGCAGGTTTCCTTACAAATTAATGTTTTTGTGTCCTCTGGGTAGATTCCTAGGAGTAGAAATGCTGGGTCATATGGAAGCTCCAATTTTAGTAATTTGAGGGTCCTCCACACAATTATCCATAGTGGTTGGATCAGTCTGCATTCCCACCAGCAGTGTAAGAGGGTTCCTTTTGCTTCACATCCTCACCAGCATTCGTTGATGTTCAATCTGGACTTTTTTAAAAGACAACAACCATGGCCTACCTTCCCTCAAACTCCAATTTCCCCTGACACATAGTTTTGACTTCCTTCATTATCTTGTTTGCTCCTTCCTGAACTCAGTACAATTTGTCTTATGCTTCTTTCAGTGTGGCACTCCAAACACAAGGGAAATTTAAACAGGAAAAAAATAGGTAAGACCTTGTTCCAGCTGATATACTTCCACTGATATAACTAATTTTTTTTTAAGCTTTATTTATGCATGCAAGAGCTGGGGTACACGCCAGAGACGTGGGGGGTGAGAGGATTCACCAGAGACAGAGTGGGGAACAGAACAGGCAGACTGACCGAAGTACACTGCTGAGGGGAGCAGCGGGCGAGCCAGGAGAGAGGTCTGCTGCGCCATGTGGATTGCTCTCTGGCCAGCTGGGGATAGAACTTATGCTGCAGAGGCCACGGATTGCTTCACAGTGCTGTGCTTAACCTCTTGTGCCACCAGGAAGGCCCTACAACTAATTCTTGATTAAAACCAAACACCTTTTTCAAAAGTACTGTTGACGAAATCAAGGATTACCTGACCAATATTTTGGTGCAGTTTTTTTTTTGTTGTTTGTTTGTTTTTGAAAGAAGGGCAAGACTTTATATTAATCTATAGAAATTTTCAACAACTTAGATTCAACCCATCATGGCACTTTCTTGAAGGGAATTTCATATCTTAATTTTATAATGGCATATAGTACAGACTGAACAATTAGCAACTGAATGAAACATCACAGCCCAATATCAGAGTAAAAAAAAATCAAGACATTTCCTATCAGACTGCCACATCTAGTGTCTAACTTACTACCACTGTAATTCACTGAATTGAAACCTGGAAGGTCACCAACATACTGTGGAGAAATAATAGCTATTAATAAGATTGCCCTCAAAGTCATTGTTTCTTCTATTATACTGAGACCTTACTCTAATTCTATAGAAAGTTTTGACAGAAGGATGGGTTAGTTTCCACCTACCCTTTTATCCCCTTGTGATTTATTTCTCAGCAACACCTTTATTTACTGTGTAGTCAATTTTTAAAGCTGAATTATGAACTCCAGAATACATCCAGGAGTTTATTTTGGCAACTCTGAAACACTCAGAACCACAGCTGAGCTAGCGGGTATTGCTATAATTACTCACTATTGGAGAAGGATTTTTGTGACTGTTATAGCAAAAAGCATAACAATATTAAATCACAGAAGGTTGCAAAACACTAAATTTGTTCTAGTTCTGTTATAAGAATCAATCAATATTGACCACAAGAGGCCTATGCACTGACTGGCTGCAGGTGTGCAGAAAATGCCTACTTTCCTTGAAACCATTCTGTGACCAGAAATGGGAGTACTTAAAGCTCCGTGACTACACCACTCTCTGATCAGTTACTTTCATTCAATGTTACAACACTCCTTGCTGTAAAGCTAATCATAGAAGAGCCCCAGTAGGCTAGAAGAACACAGGCAGATCTGTTTAATTAGTTTATCAATACTAGTACATCAAACTCCATGAGCTATTGACTAAACCTTTGATTATTTTTGTACTATGACCACTGATTGCTTACTAGGTCACTTTTGGTATCATTTGACATTTTGAATGGCAGATGACGTACAACTGTGTGTTTAAGGCAGCATGTACTGATAAAAATGAAATTTTGCACTTGATAGCAATGAAACATCAATCAGTTCTTTGAATATAAATTTTAAGAAGCTTATGTCAGTTTTCCTAAATATTATAGGATTAAGGATGTCTCAAAAAAATAACAAGGTATTTCAGGAGTGAAAGAAGTTCAAAGCAAATGGACCAATAATTATGTTTACATACTGGAAGCTGATTGTAAAGGGGGAAAAATGAACAAATAGACTACTACTGACAAATACTTGAACTGGATAGCTTTGATTAACAGTATAAGTACAGAATGTTCTGTTTACTATAGGAAGACATGAAGTACAACGAAAACTAATTTACTATCAATTTCTAAGGTCTTAATAATTTCTACCCATACCTAAAAGATAAGAAAGTTATGCCAATGCCAAATAATTCCCAAAGAACAGCTAAAACCAGAAGTTGGCCAAAGACATTGCGGTAGAAAAAAAGGAGGAAGGACTCAAAAAATGGGAAGAATAGCTCTAAAAGGGTGGTTCTAAGTCAAGATACCAAAATTTGGATTTTGGCAGACATACCAACTATGTAACCTCCTGGGTCAGGTAACTTAACCTCTCTGCTACCTTGTTTTCATCTGTAAAATAGGAATAATAATAGAGCCAATCTTACAGAGGTTTTTGTGAGAATAAAGCACTACTTCGCATAGATAGCATTTTTTACATATTAGCCATCATTGTTGCTACAGAGAAACTAATTCTAACACAAGATTTACATACATCTCATACTTTTCTTAAGTTAAATTTTAGGTTTTTTTTTTTTCCAGATATTTGGACTTTCTTATACCAGATGCCATAAAACTAATATATATATATATATATATATTTCAAATTAAAGGCTCAGATAGCATGGCCATAACATATCATATAGATTGCATAACTCTCTGAAATTATGAATTCAGAAGTATAAATGATATAATATTGTGATTTATAATAAATATATATTTGGTCATCTGAATGACCATTTATTTGGTCACCTGAATACATATTTCTTATACATATTTGGACTTCATTTACAGTTTCTGGCTCACAACACCCCAAAATTCTGGGCTCTCCTAAGTGTTGAAAGTGTTAAAGATATGTTAATAATGTGACTTTCTGAGATATTTCTAAGATGGGAGCAGTTTCTCTGGAGACTTCATCTGGCTGTTGATTCATATCTGTCAGTATCCCTTGCAATAAACTGGTGACTAGTGAGCAAAGCTTTTCCTGAGTTCTCTGGGCCCTTATAGAAAATTAATTGAATCTGGGAGGAGATGATGGGAACTTCTGATTTACAGTCAAGTATCAGAACAGGTAACAACTTGGGCTGGCAAATGACACCTGAAGCCTAAGGAAGGGGTCATAGAAATCTCCAGTTTGTAGCCAGTTGATCAGAAGCAGAAGTAATAGTATGGACTGTGTTGGAAGACTCAGTCCTTAACCTGTGGAATACGATGCTATTTTCTAGTAGTTAATGTAAGAACTGAGTTGACTTTGAGTACACTGTGCTAGTATTTGAGAATTGCTGTTAGTATAGAGAAGCCTCCACATACACATTGAATTCGAGATGCAGGAAACCCTAATACAATTTAACAAGGACATAAATAGTGCTTAATAAATATTTACTAAACTAGTAATGATGAAAATTTGCAAATACTATTTAAGATTTCATGTTCAGTATAAATTTCTTCCAATTAATTGGAATCCTAGAAAGAACAAATAGTTTATCAAGTTACTGTAGGTTCAATATTAAATTAATTTAATCCATTTCATAAATTGATAAAACATAATGAAGGGTTTTTATTTTAATTTACCCAAGTTACTCAAATTGACTTTAAGATGGTTACTCAATCCACTTATCCGAAACATATAATGTGTTTACTATCTAATTTAAAAAAAAGAAGTGTACTCAATGAATAAACTCATACCATTTGCAGCAACATGGATGGAGTTGGAAGGGATTATGCTAAGTGAAATAAGTCAGGTGGAAAAAGGAGAGACTGAACCAAGGATCAGGAAAAAGACAAAACTAGCAGGCAAACTATTGATCGGAGGCATACAGTCTGATGGAGAAAGAGGGGTCTAAACAGGGGAGGGAAGAGCACAAGGACAGTGCTGATGAATCACGGATGCTGTATTGGTGGGAAAACTATGGGGACTACACCTGAGAAATCAAATATTGTACAAAAATGAACAACAACGTAAGAAAATAAAAAAAAAATAAAGTGTACTTTTACATCTACCTAAAAGTGAATTTAAAATTTGTCTTTGAAATCCTGATACAAATTATTCCAATAAAATGTTAAGATGATAGAAAATAATTTATTTTATTTAAGTAAATATGTATTCTAGAAATGGTATAATATATACTTCACCTTTACTTTTTCAGATTTTGAATATATAAATGCAAGATTATTTAAACTGCACATTTACTTATATGAGGAAAGACAATTTAAACCACTAATTTACTTTATTTTAGAAACATAGTAACACCCAATCCACTATCATAAGTGTTACAATAGGGAGGTGTGTCTACTTCCTATCAGTCTTGTCTTTGTATCATATAGTGGAAATGTGATCTGGTTGATCTTGCTCCATTTACACAAAAAGTTCCACCATCATTCTCATATCAGGGTTATTTTATTCACTCTATTTTTCCTGCACCTATGCAATTTTTTATTAGAAAATGCCTTGCTTTTTAAACAAAAAAACCTTAAAGACTGACTATAAAATTGCTAAATAATATGTAGTTCAGTCAGTATATTCTAACTATAAAGTACTATACTACATAACTCTGATATAGAAGTTAGAAAAGAGAATTTTCAAATAAAAAAATAAATAAATTGAAAATTTCTGCAGGGAAAGTAGAGAAAAACTGAGAGTAATGCTTTCATTTGATCAATAACATTCCATGTATTTTGAAGCCTAAAATAATTATAGATTTTTATATAAAGCAGTAATTTTTTTTTTAAAGATCTACTTATTTTTTTATACAAGCACTGGGTACAGTCAGAAGCGTGGAGAGTGAGAGAATTCACCAGAGCCAGAGTGGGGAACAGAACAGGCAGACTGACAAAATATACTGCTGAGGAGAGCAGCAGGCGCACAGGAGAGGTCTGCGCGCCATGTGGGACCCTTGCCGGTGGCCAGGGATCGAACCAGCTCTGCAAGGGCTGCAGGCAGCTTCGCAGCCCAGCGCTCAACTGCTGCGCCACCAGGGGAGGCCCTATAAAGCTATAATTTTAAAATAATAATAACTGAGGGATATAATTTACCCTCCTACTTTAACCAAATAGAACACCAAAAAGAAAAAAAAAACCAAAACAATACTTTTCAAATAATCAACAAGAAGCAGCACAGACAAGGCTATGAACCGTAAGAGAAAAAAAAATCCTACAATTGAGGGTGAGTCTACCAGCACAAGGGAGTTGATTCAAACAGAACCCAAAAGTCTTCTGTGTAAGAAGACAGAGAACAAAGTTCACCAAGGACAGGGTTCCTACAATTTGCAGAGCAGAATACAGAGGAGGAAACTTCACCCCCCATCTCTCTCTCTCTCTTTCTCTGGCTCACACACACACATACACCCACCACACCACACACCCCACAGTAAGGGTGGGGCAGAGTGTACACAATGTAGCTGTGTACTATAAAGTCATAGGATAAGCACTGACCTGCACACAAGTGAAATAAAACCGCCTAAGGCCTGATCAAAAACAAACAGGAAAGAAGTAAGCAGAACAGTCTCAATGATCACAGAAAGCAGGAAATAGCTCACCTTCCCACAAGTCAGAAAGAAAACAGCTCATAAATACATAGATGACTAGGAGTGGGATTAATCTAGACTAAAAGATATTTTGTACCAACTAATAATATGATGCTTTGAAACAATCAAATGATTCCATAAATTTAATATGCACACAATAAAAATCAAAACAATTTAAAGGAATACAACGACTCCAGAAATCAACAACATAAATTCTATAATGTTCAGTATCTAGTTAAAATTAAATAGGGATACTAAAAACCAGGAAAATATTAATAATAACCATGATAAAAATCCAACCATGGAAAAGACTCAAAATGACAGAAATGGTGAACACTATAGAGGGAAAGACGGATTAATATGAGTGTACAGGAATGGAAACTACCAAAATGAAGCACAGCGAGAAAAAACTGGGGGAAAAGTGCCAGAAGAGAAGAGATATAAAAGGTATTTTTCAAAAACTAATTGCTAAATTTTTCAAATTTTAAGAAAACTATAAGCACACAAATTTAGTAATAAGCTCAACAAATGCCAAGCAGAATAATCATGAAGAAAAAAAATGTCAAGGCATAACACAATAAAATAAAAACCAGTAATAAAGAAAAAATCTTAAAACCAACCAAAGGGAGGTGGGGGCTGGGAGTGGAGAAAGACACATTACACCCAGAGACATAGAAACAAGAATGGCAAGAGACTTGTCCTAGGAAACTATGAAGGCCAGAAAACCAAGAAAAAATTTTTGAACAGATAGTACATTCAGAGCTGCAAATTTAACCCAACAAAAATATTTTCAACTTATAGGCAAAATACATTTCAAGACAAAAGCAGGGAGAATTCATTAGCAAAACAAGAAATGTTAAAGAAGTCCTCCAGTGATAAGGAAAAATGATAACAAATAAGAAATGTGGACCCATCAAAGGAATGAAGATGGATAGAAATGGTAATCATGAGAGAAAATAAATATAAAAGACCTTTAGGAGGAAGGAAGGAGCTCATTTTTAAATCATCTTAATAGATAATGAACCTGTGCTAATTTGGAATAAAATCCTATCGCAGTAGTTGCCACAAAAAAACTTAAAAATCTGGACATATTACAAAAAACACTAAGGTGTTTAGTATGAACTAAATTCCTCCAGTTCCTTGGCTAAGTAGAGGTACTGATGGAGAAACCAATCTGCCTCATGGAAACAAACTCAGGTAAACAAAGCTACTGCATCCAAAGGGTGAGAGCAGGACCTGGGCTCATCAAACAGTCTTTTTTTTTTTTTTTTTTTAAAGATTTATTTATTTATTTACACAAGCATTGGGTACAGTGAGAAGTGCGGGAAGGTGCGAGAATTCACCAGAGCCAGAGCGGGGAGCAGAGCAGGCAGAAGGACCGAAGCACACTGCTGAGGGGAGCAGCGGGCAGCAGGAGAGGTCTGCGTGTCAGGAGAGGTCTGCGCGCCATGTGGGACCCTCCTCCAGTGGCCGGGGAGCAGCCAGGATAGAATCAGCGCTGCAGAGGCTGCGGGCAGCTTTGCAACCCAACGCTCAACCACTGTGCCACCAGGGAGGCCCTCATCAAATAGTCTTTACCTGCACATCTCTCGCTAACATTCAAATTATCAAAACACAGAAAAACCTCACAGAAGCTTAGCAAAAGGCCAAAAAAAAAAACAGGTAAGTGAGACTGAGGCTGCTACCTAAGAAACAGAATTTACATACTGAGTCAAAATAATTGCCTTCTAAAACAAACAAACAAAAAAAACCTATTAAGTAAAACATAAAATACAGAATCTTCATAATTTACTATTTGAAATGTCAAAAATACAACCCCAAATTACTCCACATAAGAAAAAAACTAAGAAAACAGAACATATACAACATACAAAAAAAAAAAAATTAACTGAATACAAGATTGAGAAAAAGAGAGAGTCGAGGGCCTCCCCGGTGGTGCAGCAGTTGAGCGCTGGGTTGCGAAGCTGCCCACAGCCTCTGCAGCGCCGGTTCGATCCCCGGCTGCTCCCCGGCCACCAGAGGAGGGTCCCACATGGCGCGCAGACCTCTTCTGCCGCCCGCTGCTCTCCTCAGCAGTGTCCTTCGGTCCTTCTGCCTGCTCTGCTCCCCGCTCTGGCTCTGGTGAATTCTCTCACCCTCTCGCGCTTCTGACTGTATGTACCCAGTGCTTGTATAAATAAATAAAAATAAATCTTTAAAAAAAATTCTCAAAAACTATTTAAAAAAGAGAGAGTTGAAAGAATTTTAGAGCTGCTAATAAATTTTAATACTTATTAGAAGAAAGAAAATTTCCTTAATTAAGAATATAGAAAATTGCAACAAAAAATAAGAAAGGATAAAAAAGGAACAAACTGAAATTCTAAAATGAAAAAAATTATGAAATGGAATATTCACTGAGTTTACTTAGTCAAGTGAGGATAACACAAGAATGAATAAGTAAACTGGAAAACAGATGTAAAGAAAAAAAATTTTTAAAAAAATAGTGTTTCTTAGGCTGATAGGTAATATCTCACAATACATGTAAAATGTCAATGCCAGAAGAAAAGAGGATAGGACAAAATATTATCTGAAGAAATAATAGTCAAAAACCCAAGTCAAATGAACATGAAGACACTCACATAAAGGTACTGAATAATAAAGATACTAAAAAAAGTCAAAAATAAAGAGGGGAGCAGCGGGTAGCAGGAGAGGTCTGCGCGCCATGTGGGACCCTCCTCCGGTGGCCGGGGAGCAGACGGGGATCGAACCAGCGCTGCAGAGGCTGCAGGCAGCTTCACAACCCAGCGCTCAACCAATGCACCACCGGGGAGGCCCTTCAGTGCACTATTTCTTTTCTATTTTGTCTCTCCTTTTTCATTCTTTTTTTAATTCAGATTATTTACTCAGAACACTGTTAACAATACTTGATTTTAAGTTAAAAAAAAAAAAAAAAAAACTTTCCACCATCCTTAAATATGCAATTTAGCACCAGCCAAAACATATGTCCAAAGGACACTAGGTCATACAAGAAGCCCATACAAGAAGAAAAAAGTTAACTGAATTCAAGGTTGAGAAAAAGAGGTCACCAGATCTTTGAAAATATTGTTCATTGGAGACTGCTTCTTCTCCCAAACTCCCAAGACTCAAAGAGAGACAGTCATACTGCTTGATGTTCACAGTTACTAGCAATGGGCAAATAGGAAGCAAGTATGCTGATTTTTTACTCTCATGCGGATATCACTACTTCCTGTTGAGTAAACAGCCCCTCTCAGAAGCCCCTATCTACATATCCTCCAGACAATCACTACCCCACATAAACTGAAGACCCATGATCAATGTGGTCATTCAATTCTATTCATTACCACTTTATTTTGAAATACAAGACGTTTGCTCATACCAATCTCTCATTCCCTTTATTGAACTCCTCATTCATCTTATTCAATGGCTTTTACAGTGGCTCATAGTTTACTTTTCCTGTTAAAAGTAATCAGTACATTTGACCCATCTTTAGCTATGCCTCAAAGTTCCTGAATTTCTCTGTTTCAAGCTCCATATAAAAGCCCATACAGGAAGCAGTAATTGAAGGCTCCCACTATACCCTACTTCTGCTCAGCTGCTGTACTGCGTCAGGGACTACCATAGATATGACTGATGCTCTAGAAAGCACTAGATTTGGAGTCATAACACTTGGGTTCAAGTCTTGATACTGCAGGGTCATAGGTCTGTTTCACTGGATACATGCTATCTTAAAATCAAGGTCTTAGAGCAAATTTCAATTAAATTGGCTCTAAGAAAACTCAACAAGTTACTGCCAAACATTCAGATGAATCTTCTCAATTTTACTTTCACATTCTCCACCAAAAATCCAAAGGTAGCATTATGTCTACTTTTTATTCTACTTTGCCTATTTAAGATTATGGATTATTTTAATTGCAACAAAAATTCTAGTGATATCAAAATATCTTAAGCTGCATTTCAAAGTAACTGCAAAGTAATACACAATTTTATTTTTCACAAAAGGACTCATGAAAATTATGAACCAAAACAGTACCTCAATATTTTTACTGGCCACATTCTTCACAACAGCAGGAAACAGTTCAGATGCATTTTTCCCTTTTGCAATCATCTGAAAAATAAAGATGGAATATTAGGACTGAGACTTGTAGTCATTTGAAAAGAAAAATTCTACATACATTAAATATGCACAAGATTAAATCAGCAAATAAGCTACGGTTTTAACAAGCAGACACTTTTCAAGTCATTTCACTTATACCAACTACTTGCAGCAAAGAACAAACAATTTGTATGTAAATATACAAACACACAGATATATTACGGAAGAACTGTATACTGATTTAAGACATGCAGTAAAATATTTATATTAGTTTTATCTGAATAAAGAGGTTATAAATACATTTAAATATTTGTACCATCTTTTATTTTCAAAGTTCTTACATTAAATACATACTACATTTGCAATGGAAAGGAGGCTGGTAAATGTTATTTTAAACAAACTTTCTTTGCCCTTGGCTTTCTTTTCATAGGTATCTGTACTTCTCTAACCATTACTTTTCAAAGTCCTCTTCACAAAATCCTCTAAAGTTCTGTGTACAACCATCTTTTCAGGCTACCCTGTTCAACCAATGTTTGAAATTCCTGATTTCATTCACCAGCATGACTTAATTTCCACCCTAATAAGGAACAATTCCCCAAACTCTAGTTCTAACTCTGAGCCTTAGTTCCACTTTTCTAAATTGACATTATTATATCATTAGATCTATATGTCCCTAATCCTAAGCGACCCTAATATTTCCTACCACTGATGAATATGACAAGAGAAATGTCATTTTTAATTCGGTCAGTTTTAGTTGTTGTTTAGTATGTCTACTTAGATATTCTGGACATTAATTCCTTATCAGATAAATAATAGAAAATATTTCCTCCCATTCTGAATTACCTTTTCACACTATTCTAGGGCACTGTAGAGCACAGTGAATTTTCAGAAATGGAGTACAGTCACATGTGGGTCTGGCCTGGGACATCGACAGTTACCCAAATCAATACAGGCAAAGAAAGTTCTCTCCCCATCCCCTACCAGAAATAAGAAATCAAAAAGTCTTCAGGAGAAGCCAGACCAGGTGAAATCATGTGTCCAACTGCAGAGGGAGGGTAAGAAAGAACACACAAGGCAGCACCCAGCACTGGTAGCCCAGGTCCCTCAGCAGGACTGCAGAAGTAATGGCTGTGGCTGCAGCCACTGCCTACAGACAGAGCTGGGCAGCAAGGCACACACCCCACTTGGGCAAAAGACCTAAATATATGTTTTTGTAAAGAAAACATTCAGATGGCCCACATACACATGAAAACTTGTTCAACATCACTTATTAAAGGAAATACAAATCAAAACTATGATGAGGTATCACCTAACTTATGCAAAAAAGGAACTCTCTTCCACTGATACTAGGAATGCAAGTTGGTGTAGCCTCCATGAAAACAGTATGGAGATTTCTTGAGAAAATAAAAATGGAAATCTCAAATGATCCAGCAATACCTCTCAATTTACCCAAAAATTATGAAAAAAAGACTTATGTACTCCTATGTTCATAGCACCGTCCACAACTGCCAAGTCATGGAACCAACCTAAATGCCCAATCACACACAAACTGATAAAGGAGTGGTAGGATATATACTCCATGGAATATAATATACCTCTTTTTAAAAGATGAAACAGTGCCGTTTGGCATGATTTAATATTTTTAAAATACATTTAGCCAAAATATCTGGAACTTTGAAATTAAGTTTCTTAAGATCAATAATATACAAACAGTGGTAACTGAACACTTGGAGGCAGACATGGTGTGATATATACAGTTGCTAATGTCAGAAAACGTATAGTTTAAACCTGTACAATGTCCTAAACTAATGTTATCTCAATATAAAGAAAAAGAAGAAAATATCCAACCAAATATCCTGTAATATGTATGCATATAAGCTAATATGTATCAACAATACCAATTAGCAATCTTAGGAATCTTATCTAAGTTCAGATTTGCTCATTGTCCTTTGACTACAAAGACAAGT